>NC_065445.1:132265170-132565170 GCF_917563875.1 Diabrotica virgifera virgifera | reverse complement strand
ATTCTCTATTCTTTCATAGATAATAGCACCCATTACCGTACCCGTGAGTAATAATTCATTACTCACGGGCTGAAGTTATCACGGGTCATTACTCACGGGCTGAAGTTAGATTCAAGTGGCGCATGATTTTAATATTAATCGTATATAAACTGCAAATAAAATTACTTAAACTTGTTTATTTATACAATAATAATTATTGTAATTTATACCAATAATTAACTTCGAAAATTTTTTATAGGAATTTTAACTGTAACAATGTCAGTATATTTTTTACGTTTATATCTTGTTTACTACAAATTTTGACGTTTATCATTTAATTTAGTGACAGTGACAGTAGCGCATTTTGTTTATGTTAATTGGAATTTATAACTAATATTGTGTTTGTTTTTCAAGTTATATTGTGTTAAATATGTTATAACATATTATGTATAGTTATATTATTCTATAGTTAAATGTAAATATAAATTATAACTATATAATATGAAATACGTCCACCGACAACAGCCATTTCCTATTTATTAGATTCACTGACAGTAGGTACAAATTTAAGCTTATAATTTTTAGGAAACGAATAGAACTTATATTGACTATTTATAGTTGTATTTTTACAATAAATAAGAATTTAGTAATAATAGGCAACCAATTATTCAGCGACGTACTAGGGGTAAATAGCATTTAGGTATTTTTGTAAATTATAATTTAAATCTCGAGTAGTTGATAATTAAATTTTTTATTTTTCATGTTGTTCTGAAGCTATTTTCTTGTGGCATTTTTATAATCAAGTATAGTCAAATGGGAAATAAGCCACAATTTTACCTAAAAATGATTTTATTAACGTTTCGACGCCCAAGTCGGGTGTCGTTGTCAAAATACAAAATAATACTAAATAAACAAAAATGTTGTTGCTTAGTAAAAAATTCTTCTAATAATTTATTTAATCTGACTCATTTATATCGGCAATTCAGACACGTATTTTACATTTTAAAGTAGACGACTTTAAAATGATATTGCCAATATTGATGAGTTGCGTTCCTGGGACGACTTTACTAAAAGATAGTTCATTCGATTACATGAAATCAATCCCAACTCAAGAATATCCGCCACAAAAAATCATAGCATGTGATCTGTCTTTAAAAAGACAACCAAATGCAACGGTGGCACTGAAATTCTCGCGTTAGAGATTCCATAGTAAATCACGAGGGAAAACCAGGAAAAAACCTCGTGATACTATCCCGACATCGTAAGTATTTGGGTTTACATTTAGTTTACTCTCAAAACTAATAGGTACTAAATTCTGACTTGATATTTTAAATTTTAAACAATACTAAAATACTAAATATGTACTAACTCGATATGTTACTAATTTACTAATTGTGGTATTTTCTTTCTATTGACTTCCTCCTTTAATATGGGTTACTGCATTCTACCGAGGAATTTGCGACACAATTGGTTTCATTTAGCATAATTATTTTAATTTTTTACTAATTAAAATAAAGAAAAGGTCGTAGAAAAAGTATAGTAATCTACTCGCGACGGCTCGTGCCGCAAACTTCATCATCGTGAGTAATAGCCATCATTACATGCTCGTTGAATAATATACTATTATAATCATAAGATGTATAAAAAAATAAAAAATAAAAATGTGCATTGGGGATCGAACCCGTGTATATTAGGGTCATTAGGTTGTGAATCAAGGTGCATTAATGCCCGGTTGCACCAACAGATCTTAACCTTAAGTCGAGAATATCATAAGAATTAATATAATATAATTATAATATATTACAATCAGAATACCAGTGGCGGCTCGTCAGAGGAGGCAAGGGAGGCTCAGCCTCCCCATAAATTTAATACACACTCTACACTGTTTTGTTTATCATGAATCGCGAAAACAACAAGTACAACTCTCACTATTATACAACGTGTAAATTCCATATTATCACTAATTATCCATACGTACGGAGCATTAGCATTAGAACGCATGATCGCGTTTCAGTTTTATTACATATTATTGTAGGCAGGACCCTGGGTTATCCCGAGATGCATGAACGGAGCACGGAGCCGAGAAGCCCAACAGTCTCCGTTGCTAATGCTCCGTGCAGCGCAGCAGGCGTTTAAGGAGACCCGGTCTCCTAACAGTGGCATCTACGGTGTAGTGATGTTGATTATAGTTACAGTGGAACCCCGTTAACTCGGATTAATCGGGACCGCGGCCAATCCGGGTTATCGAAAATCCGGGTTAGCCGGAGAAAATGGTAAAAATTAATAAAATATGGTATGCTTACAGATAAACTCCGTTATAATTGTCACACAGACACTGGTAAACCACGTTCGCGTTCTGCACAAAACCACACATACAAAGCGTCATCGAGAGTCTTATTTTTAGCTTATTAGCTTTGCACCGATTGTCCAAACTGTCTTTTGTTATTATTTTGAAACAAAATTCTTCGATATTACTTCTAATTTTCTTCCAATCCGATACTGTAGATGTACCGACACCGTATGATGCTGCAAGATTCGCCTTTATCAATTCTACTTAATGCTTCTTCTAGTTTCTTTTCCATTGTCACTACAACATTTTTACGTTTTGTTGCTCTTATGTAGACAAAAAAACACGCAAACACAAAATCTGAATAGATTTACGAACGATTACAGAACGGAAGCCAACAATATGACTTTACTATACACAATACCGTCTCTGATGTTATGTTATTTAATAACAGTGATGACTATTAAAAAAATAATTTTATTGGTCTTTAGTCTTTTCTAAACAATGCTAAGACAGTTTCAAATAAATAAAGAATACTACAGGTGCCTGTTGTTTTCGATAACACGACAATAAATGTGGTGTGCCATGAGTCATTTTTACTATGGTATATGTAGTTCAAATTACACAAATACCCATTATCTCTCAAACATTATATTACATACATTTTTATTGTTGAAATATTTGTCTGATAAAAATCGGTCCGGGTTAGCCGGAGTTCCGGGTTATCGGGGGCCGACTTATCGGGGTTCCACTGTACTTTCGAGTAATCGTTACAAATCGTTACTTTTGTATAAAGTAATCATTTACAGTATTCGTTACTTTGATTACTTTTGTTACTTTTGTATTTGAGTACCGGTAATCATATCGAGAATTGCATTTCTCAGTATTTTGTATAAGATCCGATATAACAACGACCTTCACCGATCTATTTAATGGATAGAAATTAAATAATAAGTAATCTATTATGTTAAAAATTATTAAAAACAAGGGGTGACCGACATAATTTTTCCAGACTAATTAATAATTAATAATGAATTTTTTTTTATAAATTCTACTAATTTTTTGGCCCGGGCAGATATTATTTTAGATTTTTGGATCATAACAATAAAATAGACATAGCCAAGTCATTTAGGAAAAAATAAATGATTTTTAGGGAAATAGTGAAACAGGAAAAAGTTTTCAATAAAAAAATGGGTGGAAATGCATAATTGCAGTATGAAATGCATGCAAAAGTACATAAACATTCATCCATGATTGAATTGAAGAGCATAGGACTCAATGAGTCTCCTTGTCTTATTCCGCTGCCTATATCTATAGATTCTGTAAGTTGTTCATCTATACTGACTTCCATTTTGTTGTTATGGTAGATTTTTTCAATAGTTTTTATGATATCTAAGGGATGAAATTCTCTATTATACAGAAGATGGATTACATCTGTGAGTCTTAACTCTACTCTGTCAAATGCTTTCTTCAAGTCAATCAGACATAGAAATTCTGGTCTATTATACTCTATTGATTTCTAAGTAATTCGCTTTATGACGAATATTGCATCGTTACACGATCTTCCAGTACGAAAACCCTGTTGTTCATCTGCTAAACTTATCCTCTGATTCATTAGGTCTTGTAAAAATTTAGTTGTTAGTTTTAGGGTAGTATTTAACAAGTTGATACCTCTGTAGTTTTCTTGCTGCTTTTATCTCCTTTTTGAATAGTAGAATTAGTTCGCTTGTTCTCCATTATTCCGGTATTTTATTGTGTTCTTTCATTGTCTGTTATTGTTCTGTCATTGCTGCTCCACAATATCAGTAATCTCGAGTAATCTGTTTGCATCAATTAAGTGCCAAAAACAAACCCTCGAAACTCTAGATGGCGTACCTTAGCAGTAACCCTAGGCACCCAGGTGCTTCGGAGGTCTGTTCTGTTTGCATATTCGTGTTCAGTGACCCCAAATAGCACGAAATAAGAAAATCTGGCCCTTAATATATTGATTTTAACATGTTTATGCATTTTTCGATGCGTTTTATATACTTTAAAATGTAATAATGCATTTCCACCCATTTTTCCATTGTAGACTCTTTTCCAGACGTCATCCTAATCCTAAATACAATGCAAAAAATTGCAAGTCTCTAGGTACCTACTATATTTAAATATATATTTATTCCTGTGTTTTTAGTGTTAAATGCCCTGGTCTAATAAAAACAATGCCATACCTACATGTAAAATTAAAGTTGATGATCACAGTCTAAAATATTATCATTTCTACATTTTTTCCGGTCAAGCTAGGTATTTTTTTCTAGGCCTGATAAGAATAGTGTGTATTTATTATTAAAATCTAATGTGTTGCATTTTTATTTTCAGAGGAACAAACATCTGTGAATTATCTACCTCGACAAATCGTATTTTATCGTATAGACAGACATCTGTTTATGTTTCTGGGTACATGCTTTGTTAAATGATTTACCTCCCTATGCTTCAGCTACTTCTCAGCGCCCTGTAATCCTGTAAAACTCTTCATAGCCTTCGCCCTTCATAGATAAAATTTTAGTTAACTGTACTGATACTGAACACTCGTGGAATACCGGTCCGATTCCGATATCAATCGATTGTAGATACAATACTCAAATAGGTACTCGCTCTGATACGACTGATACGAAGTAACGAAGTAATCAGAGTAATCAAAGTAATCAAAGTAATCAAAGTAACGATTTGCCTCTCTGTATAGTAATCGTTACTTTCGGTTTTCGTAAGTAACGAGTACTTTGTAACGAATAGTTACTTTTTCAACATGACTACTACGGTGCCATCACACGCTGCCCGGAATACCAAGGGAGGCAGAATAGCTTATCGGCTCCGTTGCGTGGTTGCGTGCGTCTCGGGACAACGAATTTTAGGGTCCTGACTAAAAATACATAATGAAAAATCTAAAAGTGCGAATTTTGTTATGAAATTTGATATGTGGGATTATAATAATATTTGGAACAACTTGCTCAAATAACTTTTTCCGATATCTCTAACTCAAAGCAAAATATCGGTAATTTATGGTGTTTTTGAATTCGCAGTAGGCCGCGTTTAGAATTAAAAAAATTCAGTTGAGTATCTTAAAAAATTTGAAGCTTCATTATGTATGGACTGCAAAACTTCAAATCTGTATTTATTTTGATATGCGAGGTATCTATTTACAAATAGATGGAATTGTTAACAAATAAACGACACAAACTTTGGTATTATACTTTTACAATAATTAGACTAACTATTTTTAAAATGATATGATATCATGAAATTATGAATTAGGATGATATTATGAAATGTAAATAAAAAATGGTCAAAAAATGGGGCCTTAAATTACATTTTTTGGCGCATTTTTTTATTAGTGCAAATTTGTCTAGATATTTTACAGTTAGGTATAGCCTCCCCTATTGTAAAAATCACGAGCCGCCACTGAAGAATACCATAATATAATAATAGATATAATTGATCATAAGGTAAGAATCTAAAATTATGGAGCAACGTAAGTGATACTCAAGGAGGCCCTATCTATAAGTAGAGCTTAGCTAAGCTGGAGCTTAAGATCTGTTGGTGCAACCAGGCATTAAATGCAGCCAATTAGACACACCAACTGAACGTTTTAAACTTATTGACGTTTGGTCATATATTTGCTTATTGTGTGAATTAATCAAATTAGTTTGATTTTTGTGGACTTAAATATTTAAATACAACCAAATGTAGAGCAAGAAAACAATTAGATGAAGATTGGTAGACATTTTGTTGAAAATCAAATTGTGTAAATCGAACCATTACCTACTACATTTTGCATTTTCCAAATAGGTATGTAATTTTTTATTACAATACTAAAACATTTACAATTAAGTACCTGTTGCTTTTAAAAACTATTTAAGTCAGTACAATAATTTAATATAAACGTACTTTTGTCCCTGTCCTCACAACAATAAAAACTAAAACACAACATTTGTTTGCCCATAGCCGCCATATTGAATAATTTTTGACAGATCATTTTAATGCCCAATCAGAGCAAACCCATAACGTTTCATCTGCGCCTAGTACCAAAAATTTTTGATGAATTCGCGCACATGTGGATTTACTCTCAAACGCCCCTAAAGAAGTACAACTTCAAAAACCAAAATAATTTTTATCATTTGAACAAATATAACGCTTGGAAAACACGGGGAATGGTGCTTACCTAATGTTTTCTTGATGAAACGTCTCGCAAACTTGTTGTGTTATAACATACGTCGTGCTATCTACAATATCGACGTTGAGAACTGGAAATTTATGTTGGTACAAATAACTCTCCAAAAATGTTCTTAGAGGTATATCTGGAACTACTTCTTCTACGACTGTAATAAAGTCATTGGTAGTAGCTGTATGATAGGCGTATTTGTTTAAAAACTTCTTGATTATTTCTCTGAATTTTTCCTGACCAACTTGGTCCTCTAACATTAAAAGAATTGCCGAAGCCTGAAAACGTGAACTTATAAGAAGTATTCAACAAAAATAGAAATAAACAATTTGAGTTCACCAGTTCTACAAACTATCTACTTTCTGTGGACCATAATACTATTTCTATTTACTTTCTATTATGGATAGAAAAACGAAATAATTGCTGATACCAAAATAAGAATTGTCAGATCTTTGCTCCCTCCAGGTTTACTTGATGCAATCGAGTGTAGTATACAGAATAAAATTAATAAAACGACGATTGAATCACTGATAATAATATTATACAATATAATGAGTAATATTAATAATTAATACGAGTAGGATACACTGCAAGACAGAATTCAGGGATATAGAAAATTATGCTCATTTTCATAGTTAATTTTTTCGTGAACAGATTAACGGATTCCGCTGATTTCTTTTATTATTTTAGATTTTTCTTTAGTATTTACACATTTGTGTAAAATTTTACTCAAACTTCTTTTTTGTACTTATACCAGGTGGAAAAAAAAATGTTTTCTTATGTTAAGTTTGAGACACCCTGTAGGAAGTACAAGGTACAAATTTAATGTGAGTACCTATACATCGAAATTTTATTGTGGTCTTATACTTTGTGAACATTTTATATTTTGAATGTTCCTGGTATCTTTAGAAACAAAGAAAATAGAGGGTTTTGTAGTTTAACATGTGTTTTAACCAAAACAAAAGTTTGAGACACCATGCAGCGAGGAAAAGGTGCAAAGGTGGGTGGGTATACATCAATACTATGTTGTGGCTACAAGATACTGTGTTATTGATAAGTGAAAATTCAAAAAAAGTATTCTTCGTACTACTAAATTCATAATAATTAAAAACCACGGTAAAATCTCTGTAAGAAACGTATAGGTTTTCTTACTACCGGTATGTAGGTACATATTAAGGAAAAATACCTGGCTATTGTAATGTTCTAAGGAAAACCTTTTTCCTTGTACCTACTTCCAGTAGGTATAATAAATTATATAAATAGCAGGAGGATATTTCTTACCTTTTCGTATACAAGACCGAGAAAAACGTCATCAATTTTACTCGAGTCTGGTAAATATTGAACGATTGGCTGGCTTTTTTTATAGATTTCTTTTTCAAAAAAATCGGTAAATTGAAAAGCTTTCATTTCACCAAGCTGAAAAATAAAATGTTTTAGATTAAGGGGATAGATACATAGTTTCGGCTTTTTAAATGGGATTCATGTTTTTCGAATCCTGAGAAAGCTAATAAGTATTTTTGAAAAATTTAAACGCAGAATGAAAGATTACGTGCATACCGAGGGCCGAAAGTTCGTGAAAACTTCTATAATATTTATTTTAATAAGTTACAAGGGTAAAAGCTAAGAGAAAATGTAGTTTGATTTTTAATTTTAAATATCTCATTCAAAAGAAACTTTTTATTTATTCTAAGGGACTTTTGGCCCTCGATAATAATTTAGTCTTTCATTCTGCGTTTAAATTTTTTAAAAACATTTATTAGTTTTTTTCAGGATTCGAAAAAATGGACACCATATCCGTGGTGATATTTTCCAATCGAACATTCGCTATCTTTGTCATACAGCGCACTGAGACAAATAGAATATGGTTATAAGTTACAAGACAGTGACTTAAATATTTGACTTGGCAACGGGAAGATTTTGAGTTGTTGATTAAATAATATTGATAGTGTATTTGATACATAATAATACAAAGTTATTTATTGTTTATTATTTTATGGAAGATACAAGCAGAGAATAAACTAGGATATATTCTGTGATCCAAGTATTTTTTGATAAAGATGTTCAAAATTGTAAGCGTTCCATAGTAACAATATATTATTTAAAAATCACTTTATCACTTTTCCTATTTTGTCGATTGAGTATTAGGTTTTGTTGTACGGTATATAAATTATTAAAATCACTGAATACATAGTTAGTGAAACAATTATCAGTAGTAATAACCCAAGGACATTGATAATTGTTCGAAAAAATTTTATAACAGATTTCGAAAGCTTGTTGCTTGGAAACAGACCGACGCCGTAGGCGGAGGTCTGTTGCCTGTAAGCAACAAGCTTGAGAAAGTTGTTAAAAAATTTTTGAGTATTTATCAATGTTCAAGGGTTATTCGGATAGAAAATTTTTTGCTGGTTATGAAAAAAAATACAGAGCAGAAACAATTTATTTAAATGTGCAATTAACAATTCTTCCACCGTCCGATTTCCATCTAATTCATATTTTCTATCATTGCAAAGTCCATAAACGCTTTCCATACAAATTTTTTACTGTAAACAGTATTCTTTGGTATATTTGATTCGATAATTTCATTAATATTCTCATCAGTATTACAACCAAATCGTGACATTTTGAAATATTGAATATTTGAAATGTCAAAATCGAAATGAAACGAAATGTAGGTATCCATAGCTACATGATTGAGTGAAAACAGCCCATGGGATCTGTTTTCAGTATAATGTTGGTTTTATTGGTTGTATTCAATCAGATGACCACAAATTAATTGATTTCATTGGATTTCTAATTGAGCAAAAAATTTTCATCTTAATTAACTGAATTAATAATTCAAGCAATTATACAAGTTATCCAAGAACGTTCAAAAGTTAAGGATGACATTGTCAAATAATGTTTACATATTTATCCATACCAGTGAGAATTTTACTACACGTAATTTGACGTGTAAAGACAGAAAAAGTAGGGATAGCCATTAAAATATTTGCGCCTACACTCTTAATCAATTAAAACAATGTACCAGTATTGTATAATTCTGTATTTTTGCGTATCTCAAAATTAGTAGTTTGACTATTTTGTTTTTTTTTCTGGCACTATCACTATTGGTCCTGGAGCTGTTAGACATTTTTGAGTAGGTATTTTAGGCAATCTGAAAAATTTTCAGGTGACACTTTCATGATAGCCTAATACCGGTCTGGCTGGAGGGTAGTTTGTTAAGCTGGATAGAACTTCAGAAGATTTCATCTGAATCTGTACATACTATTAACCAGTATAAAATACACAACTACACATGCATAGCTTCTTCTTCTTCTTCTTCTTAACTCAGGCGAGACTCGTTAGTCTCTGGCACTTGGTCATAAGACCTTTGTACCAAACCCTGTTCTTCTCCTTAAACTTTAATAAGTCCTGTGGCCTCAACGAAGGCCAACAGTTTTCTTATTGGTAGTTTTAAGATCTCTTCTGGTTCAAACCTCATTTGACCAGTGAAGTTCTGCCTTACATCATCTAGCACACTGCAATAGCATAGTATGTGTATGGCAGTTTCTTCTACCATTTCGCACTTTCTGCACCATGGTTCATTCACCTTACCTAGTTTGTATAGGTGATTTCTTAAACGACAATGTCCAGTCACCATTTCAGTGACCGTTTTGATCTCTCGTTTATTGAGGTTCATCAAACTGTTCGAGAGTTTTTTATCAATATTCTTGATTATTTTTTTAGTCTGGATTTGCCCTTGAGTGGTTCTCCATTTATTTTGATGATTCTTTATCAGCCATTTCTGAACCTCGTTTTTCATAGCATCTTTAGTGATGCCACAGAAAGGTTCTGGGCCTTCAAAAGTTTTTCTCGAGCCTTGTTTCGCTAACATATCTGCTCGTTCGTTCCCATGCACCCCTTCATGACCCGGCACCCATATTAAAGACACTTTGTTGTCTTTTGCCAGGTTATTGAGGAGAGCTTTGCAGTTTCTCACTAGTTTTGATTTGGTGAGAGGGTTCTTTACAGCCAGAATAGCCGATTGGCTATCTGTGTAAATGTTGATTCTCTTAGCTTTAGGGTCCTCATCAATTATTTCATCAATGCAGGCCACCAAAGCAAAAACTTCAGCCTGGAACACCGTTGTATGTTGACCTAGGCTGTAAGATTTATTATAGTTACATGTTTGCCCAAAGACTCCTGATCCAGTACCATGGGCAGTTTTAGATCCATCAGTGAACCATATTAAGTCTCCATTAATGTTTGGGACTTTTTGTTCTCTAGATGGTATAATTGTGTTAATCTTCTCAGTGAAGATTAGTTCTGGTGTCATCATATCTAAGTTCATCATAAAGATGTATTCCTCAAGTATAGTCCCAGTAATGTTTGTGTGGCTATTCAATACATAATTTGGCCTCCAAGTATTGTTTGCTTTGAGCCTCAGGATGGTCATAAAGGCTACCGCCGAAATATACAATTCCAGCGGAGGGAGACCTGTGATAGCCTCTAATGAAGCCGTTCCTGTACTATTCAAGGCTCCTGTTATATTTAGAAGCGCTTGTCTTTGTAGGGTGGTGAGAGTGGTCACACAAGATTGCAAAGCCGTCTTTCTCCACCAGAGTACTGACCCATAAGTAACTGTCGGTCGTATCACTGATGTGTACAACCAACATATCACCTTTGGTTTCAATCCCCAGGTTTTACCTACAACTCGTCTGCAGTTCCAGAAGAGTCGCTTAGCCCTATTGGTTATATTGGTAATATGAGTATTCCAATTGAGTTTCGAATCCAGGGTTACCCCTAGATACTTAACCTCATTGGTTCTTTCCAGTACCTCTCCAAATAATTTCAGCTCACTCAGTCCAGTAAGCTTCCTCTTATTTGTAAAGGCTACCAGTTTAGTTTTAGAAGGGTTCACGGAGAGGTTCTCTTTCAGACACCAGTTCTCTATGTAGTGAAGGGCATATCGCATCTGATACGCAACAGTGCTGGGAAATTTTCCCCTAGTTACTATCACGATATCATCTGCGAAACCCTGGACCCAGATTCCTTGGGCGCTTAGCCCATGAATCAGATCATTGACAACTATGTTCCATAATGACGGTGACAATACACCGCCTTGAGGGCATCCCTTAGTTGCCCTCAGATTTATGGTATCTTCATGCGTATCTGTGGATATTATTCTGCTCTGAAGCATCTGAATAATCCACTTGCATGTTGTGTTGTTGATTTTCTTCCTCACCAGTGCGCTTTGTATAGACTCGATTGAGGTATTATCAAATGCACCTTTCTGATGCAGACTCCTTTCGAGTTCCGACACTAGATTGTGCAGGGCGGCTTCACCTGATTTCCCTGCCTGATACGCCCATTGCCGTTGGTGCAATGGATTTTCATTTAAATTGTTTTTCTTGATGTGTTCGTTCAAGATTTTTTCCATGGTTTTTAACATGAATGAGGTCAGACTTATAGGCCTGTAGGATTTTGCTAAGGTGTAATCTGTTTTTCCTGGTTTGGGAATAAACGCCACCCTTGCCCTTCTCCAAGCTTTGGGAATGTATCCCAGAGCATGGCTAGCTCTAAATATTGTGATCAGGGGACCCATGATTATTTCCAGACCCTCCTGGAGAAGCTTAGGAAATATACCATCCGGTCCCGCAGTTTTATAAGGTTCAAAAGTTTCAATAGCCCATCTGACCTTGTGAGAACCAAAGATCTCGTCAGAGGTCAGCCAGTCCCTTTTGGTTGGGCTATTGTTTGCTTGATGATTGTTATTAGCAGTCAATTGCGTCGACCCTGGAAAGTGAACACTTAAAAGATGCTCTACAGCCTCCTTCTCTGTGTCCGTATACTTCCCATTGGGCAATTTCATTGACTTGGGTTTGTTAATGTTATCTCTTTTGAGGATTCTGTTAACCCTGGCGCTTTCAGGTACACACCAAGTTACTTGCCTGGGAGGGCGACTTTCTTTTAACGGGCAGTTTTCCTCATATGAGACGACTATTGCATGCTGCAACCAGTCTACTGCCATCTCAACCTCAACATTGTTTTTTGGCCTTTTAGGATAATTCCGTACCCTTGTTCCAAGATCCCTCTTAAAGGATTCCCAATCGGTCACCTTAGGGTCTCTATAGAACCTTGGTTCCGGTTTGACTGAGTTTATCTCAAAGCATATGTATGCATGATCCGATAAGGATAACGCATCCGACACATGCCAGTCAGATATTATGTTCCCAATCCCCATAGAGCATAGGCTTAGGTCGATTAGTGATTCTGCTCTTGATATCCTGAAGGTGGGCTTATTACCCCTGTTCAGAAGATCAAGTTCAGTAGTGCAAAGGTACTCAAAAAGTAACTTACCTCTATTGTTTGTATCTCTGCTTCCCCAAATGATGTGGTGGGCGTTGGAGTCGACTCCAATGATAAGTTCTGTATGCTTATCATTGGTGTATTCTAGAAGGTTCTCTATATTAGTCCCTGGAAGTTGTTCTTTACTGTCAATAGGAAGGTAAAGAGACGCAACAATCAACTCTGTAACCAACCCATTGCAATTCAGTTTAATTCTGGCAGCTGTCATGTCTCCCGTACAGAGCTCCATAACTGGTACCAGGTTAAGGTCAGATCTACAAAATATACAAGTTCCGATTTTATTGTCAGGTACTCCCAAAATTAGTTCCCATCCCTTAACATTTAATCCCCGTATCTTACCTTCATTTATCCACGGTTCTTGAATGAGCACCATATCAATATTTTTCTCAGCTACTTCCTGGCACAAAAGTGCCGAAGCTGTTTTTTTGTGCTGCAAATTGATCTGTATGATCTTAATGTTGCAGTTTATTCATTTTTGGGGTCTCTAACAGGCCCTCTTGTAATTTCTTCCACCTGCATAGATTCCCCTTCGGCCTCCTGCAGTTCGGAAGTAATCGTTGCAGGTTTTGGTTCCCCAGTGTTCCCAGCCTGTCTTGCTTTACCCTCTTCCAACGGTATAATACTTGCTCGCTGTAGAAGGTAATAAGGCTTCCATTGAAGCCTTTCGAGCTGTGCCTCTGACTCCTTATCAATTCGGAGACTCACATGCAGTCCTCCGTCAGTTGCTGGTTTGGAACTCAGAATTGCCCAACGACTGGTCCTTAGTTCAGGATTTTGTTTTTCAATTCGTGCCAGTGGCACTTTCAGATCCTCATTTTTAGTCTCTGGAAGGTACATCAGTACACGCTTCGATTTTGGGAGTTCCTCAGCCTTAACGACCTTCCACTCCGTATTTTCTTCAAAGAAATCCTTTGTGATCTTAAAGGACTCCTCGTCAGCACATATCAACCCATAGTATCCATCCATGAGCCGATTACCTTCGTAACGAGGTGCGCAAGGAACCTCATCGATAAGTTTAATTAGGGCCTCTTTTATTGCCCCAACGTCTTTTTCCGTTACAGATATGTCTGGGTATTCTTTGGGAATTATTGCCGTCTTTATTCCCGTAAGAGCTGCTTTGTAGTTGCTGCTGAGCTTTTTGAAAGAGGCAGCAGCAGTTCTGCTCTTTTTTTATTAATTTCTCCTCAGGAGTGCTTCTATCAGACACAGTCCGCTTGACAGCTTGTGTGATTTCGGCATTTCCAGGAGTTTTATTTTGAGGTCTAGGAGGTAATTTGACCTTAGAAGTGTCAATTCCCTGTTCTCTCATTTTCCGAAGCTTTCTTCTCTGTGCCCCAGATATTTTTGGCCGAGAATCCGCATCCTCAGCATCTTTTAAATGAGTCCGCATTGGGATTATTATGGGATTATTTTCTTCCAGATTCTGCCGAACAGTCTCAGTGGAAGTTTGATTGTTTGTTGGGTTCTCCTGCGAGACCCCTAGGGTTAAATCTTTTAAATTTTTGCATGGTTCCATATTGATCCCACGAGTATGGGAGAAATAAACTGTCCATACCAGCAGCGCTCCCTGTGCCGGTACAAGGCCTTAAATGAAAGGGGGTGTGGCCTGGTTCCCCCAGTCGACCGTTTGAGACAGTTCAATTTAGACACACAACTGCCATGCAGGCCTGGGCACGGTACAATTACACCTTTACCTTGTGTGTTGGGGGTGTAGGTTTAGTGGGAAAAAGGATGAAGGAGGGATAGCATTTTCTGGTTGTACTCGGAGTGTAGGATAGATACAGCTGGTAGATAATATCGGGTCGGTTGACTATATATTGGCGATGTGAACAGTGCCGTAGAATGGAGATGTGGCAGTGAAGACCAGAGGGTCTTCTACTTAAATTTACGCCAGGGGAGTGGTACAACCAGACATGGGTGGGTTAACTTAGGGCGGGCTACTTCTTGGTCGCTGAAGCAGTTCATACATTCCTAGTCTCTCGAGTACCTAGGAAAGATTCCCAGATACTCCAGAGAGCTAAGTCGTGACAGGAACCGGTCTGGCGAGGTTGTTTCACATCCTTTCATACTTACCATGCATTAGGCCTTGCCCGTTTATAGGGGATGCCTTCTTTCATCGGAGAGCTCCTTATTAGGGAGATCCCATGCATTCGTACACACATACTTGATCCACTTCCTGCGCCAGACTACGGCCCTATCTGAACAGTCAGCTTAAGCCCCCGAACCAACGTCAAGGTCGTGAAGCCCCTATCGGGGGACATGCATAGCTATGTACTTTCTTTCCGGACAGGGAAGTACACTTGTTATTTTGTCAGGGTATTTTTTAATATTAAGAATAAATATTTTTATGAAATTTTCTAACTGCCAGGTGATCAACCAAATTACGCGTGCATATGAATGAAAAGCGCTATAGGTAAGCAGCAGTATGAAAAAGAGCATACATACAGATAGCTGCTTGCGTCATCTATCTTAGCGAGTCAGTTCGCTCGAGCAAAATCACGTGACCTGGCGATAACCATGTTGTTGTGCCTCAAAATGTTGGGGTAATTATTATATATTTTACATTTCTCATATATCTTTTTATTAATTAAAAGTTAATACGAATTACAAAATAAAATTTGCAAATATGATAGAAAAAAATAAAAGTATTATAAATTTGGGCCTATCCCAAAATCCCGACAGCTAAAATCCCGACAGCCACAATCCCGACGGCCAAAATCCCGACACGCCAGAATCCCGACAGGCCAAAATTCCGACAGGCCAGAATCTCGAGAGCTTTGATAAGTTTCTTTGTAACGAGGTCGTTCAGTACCATTTAAACTTCTGTGGTGAGCGGATGTGTTTAAAATATTTCTTTCGCTAAATAATAATTACCTACCGTTATCAAATACACATTAGAAACTAATTATCACTTAATAAGTATTTTAGGTGATACGAATAAAAATGTGATATTTTGGTTAAATTATTTTGAAACTTTTTAAACTTTTATAAAACATAAAATAGTAATATTTACGTTTAATAAATAAATAAATAGTGCGGTGAATAAGGTCATATTTTGGTTAAATTACTTTAAAACTTTTTAAACTTTATAAAGCATAAAATAATAATATTTACGTTTAATAAATAAACAAATAGTGCGGTGAATAAGGTGTAAAAATGGCCGATGAACCACCCCTTGACAAAGGGGGAACAGTGGATAATGGAGGAGAAAATGTAGATATGGTCATAGACAACACTACGACAACCAGAAATCAAGATGGTAAAACCGCAGCTGATACAGATAAGTTGACACTTTCAGATACTAAGCAAAAAAGTAAGGTTTTCAATCTACAAAAACCGAACCTGTATTCAGATTTTGTCTATGTTTTTATTGAAAGCACCAATAATGAGCTTGCAATAGGAAAATTGCATCCTATGGCAGTTGGCCATGTGCTCCATAAGAAATTGAATGTTCAGAATATTGTACGAATTGATAGAGTAGGCAGAAACAGAATAAGGGTTCAATTAAAAACAATTAAAGATGCTAATAAACTAGTAGCTAATGAACAGTTAAAAAACGAAAATCTAATTGCTTATATACCAAATAATTTATTATCGAGGGGGTTGTTAAAAATGTTGATACTTCTTTTGATGAGCAATATCTTTTTACAAATTTTCTATCTGCCGTAACTATTACCGAAATTCGTAGAATCAAGCGAAAGGTCATTTCTGATGGAGAAGCAATATTTGTTCCTCGACAAACAGTCATAGTCACCTTCGAGGGTAACATGTTACCCTCAAACATCTTCATTAATTCGGTATCTTGCCCTGTTGAACCTTATATTCACAGTGTTACCTAATGCTACCGGTGTCTTAAATATGGTCATGTAGCGAAGCAGTGTCGTAGTACAGTGGCTCTTTGCATAAACTGTGGTAAAACAAAAGATGAAACTCATTCATGTCGGGATCCACAGGATAATTGTTGCATTTATTGTAAAACTAATTCACATAAATCAATCTCTAAATCATGTCCAACACATATAAAACAAAGTGAAATAAAGAAAAAAATGGCTGAAGAGAATTTAACTTTTACGGAAGCAAAAAATTTAAATAAAACATCATATGCTTCTACATTAAAAGTTAACAATAAATTTCAAGCTCTATCTTATTTATCAGAGGAAGAGTTTCCCCCTTTGCCTTCACGAAGACATAATATCAAATATCCTAGACAACCAGTGTCATCTCAGTCAACTAATTCTGTTACCTTACAAACAGCTCGAAATCGCAATGCTTCAACTCAGATCGAAACAGTTAACAAGAAGCGAAAACCCAATTCTCCCATTCAGATATCAAATTCCCCTCCAATGTTCCCATTTAAATTTGGACCCGAAAAACCTATTAATATACCACCAAGAGAAAATTTTGAATCTGATATGTCAGATGAATTTATTAAAGGATTCTTCGCGGTTTTACAGAAAGTACTAAGTGAAGTAAAATCTTTTGAAGAACTTACAGCCATTGATGCAGATTATGTTAAAAATATTGCGTATAATTGTAATGAAAGTATATGTGACGATGACGAATACTAACCTCAATCAATTGAAAATTTGTCAGTGGAACGCACGTTCCGCTGTATCCAATAAACATAGCTTAGTAAAAATATTATCAGATTATGATGTTGATATTGCTCTGGTATCAGAAACATGGTTTAAACCAAAAGTCACTTATACATTTTATGGATATTCTATTGTGCGTAAAGATAGGATAGATGGTACGACAGGTGTAGCTATTCTTGTAAAAAATAATATCAAATTCAAAGAAGTATCTATTAATAATGTAGCAGATGGTATGCAAGTCTGTGCGGCAGAAATTTTTGTTTCTAAAAATCTATCCATTACTTGTGTTTCTGTGTATTGTCCTCCAAATATCACAGTTACTGTGCACAATTTTTCCAATCTTTTTAATAACATAAATGGTACATTAATAATTGGAGGAGATTTTAATGCGCACCACGATCTGTGGGGCTCATATAAAATCAATCAATCTGGAAAAAATATGGTAAATGCATTAAATCAAAATAATTTGGTAATTTTAAATGATGGGTCACCTACAAAAATATCTCGGTCGGGTCAAAACTCTTCTGTCGACTTATCACTAGTATCTCCGGACGTCGCTGATAAAACTAACTGGAGCGTGGTAACAGATACTCTTGGATCGGATCATTTTCTCATTCTTA
This sequence comes from Diabrotica virgifera virgifera, assembly GCF_917563875.1. Classification (NCBI taxonomy): domain Eukaryota; kingdom Metazoa; phylum Arthropoda; class Insecta; order Coleoptera; family Chrysomelidae; genus Diabrotica; species Diabrotica virgifera. Next base: position 132,547,146 of record NC_065445.1, on the reverse strand, counting down.
TGAAAATCAACATATTGAGGGAACAGTTTAGTAATACAATACAACCAAAAACTAAATGGAACACTAAAAAAGCTAACTGGATGGAATACGAACGAACTTGCATTATATATTTCAGTAATAAACCCCAACTACTAAATGTAAATGATAAATATAAATATTTTATGGAAGGCATTGAATATGCCGCTGCATGTTCAATCCCAATCAATAAGCCTTTCAAAAAAGCTAAACTGCCACCCCCGCCCTGGTGGGGTAGTGACTGTGATAAAGTCGTTTTTTATAGAAAAGAAGCATTAAAAAATATATCAACAATAGTAATATGGAAAATTATATACATGTTAAAGAAAAAATGGCAGTAGCAAAAAAATTTTTAAAGAACAAGGCTAAGGAGTACTGGGTTAACTACTGCGCTAAACTTAACAAAAATACTCCGTCTAAGGAAATATGGCAACAGGCAAAAAAGATGCAAAGAATTCCTTCACCTTCCCCTAAATGTACCAACTATGAATGGATAGACACTTTTTTGCAAAATATCACCCCATGTTCGGCAGATCAGGAAGTAAAGGATTTAGTAGATAATGCAGATGTGAAGAATGATATACTTAATTATCCTTTAAAATTTACGGAACTACAATTTGCATTAAAAAATACCAAGAATACAGCTCCAGGTATGGATCAAGTTACATACGATATGATATGGAATTTACCAACTGTCGGTAAATTATTTCTTTTAGAAATTTTTAATGATATTTGGTTATACAACGCAGTCATTGAGGAATGGAAAAATGTTGTAGTTGTACCAATCCCAAAACCGCAGTAAAATCCCAACCTTGCAGAATCTTAGCGACCCATTTCCTTATTATCCTGTGTCATGAAAACTTTTGAACGGATTATTAAGCACCGGTTAGAATTTCATTTGACTAGCACTGCTTTTTTCCCTTTGGAACAATTTGGTTTTAAAAAAGGGTTTAGTACTATTGACGCAGTATCTTATTTAACAACAGACATTCAGTTATGTTTTTCAAATAACTACTACTTAGGTGCTGCTTTTCTTGACATAAAAGGTGCCTACGATGCAATTAATATCATTATTCAGCAATATTTATAAACCACCGGCAGTCCTGTGGCCTCCGCATGTTATTCACGCCCACCCACACCCCTCAGTGTATGTTGGAGATTTTAACAGCCATCACGAACTCTGGAAGTATAGACAAAGTGATCAAAACGGCGAGGCTTTGATAAATTGGAGCGAAGGGGCTGGCATGTATTTAGTCTTTGACGCTAAAGATAGGGGAACTTTTCGATCTGCAGCCTGGAGGCGAGAATACAACCCAGACCTATCCTTTGTCTCCACAAACGAAAACAATCAACCCCTGGCAGCTTCACGTACAGTGCTCCCAGATTTTCCACATAGCCAACATAGACCAGTTGTAATAGAAGTTGGCATCAAAATACCAATAATAACATCTTTCCCTCGACCTAGGTGGAACTTTAAAAAAGCAGACTGGGCGACTTTTACTGCGAGATTGGACAAATGTCTCGGATGGATAACCCCAACACGTACAAACTATATGAGGTTTGTTGGCGCAGTTATATCTACAGCGAAGAAAACTATACCCAGAGGATATCGTAGAGATTATGTCCCAGGATGGGATGAAAAATGCGAAAAATTGTATCAAGAATACAACGAAAGCCAAGACCGAGAAATTGCGGACGAACTGCTGCACAGTTTGGATGCAGCCAGATGGCAAAAATGGATGGAAACTGTGGAAAAACTAGACTTTAGTAAATCAAGCAGAAAAGCGTGGTCCTTACTTAGAAAACTTGGTAGTAGCAGACACTCAACTAGAGACAAAGTACCAATAGTTCCCAACAGAGTGGCCTCCCACATTGTAGCAAACTCAAGGGCACCTAGAGATCGTGACCACACCACCAAAGTAAAACAAGACCTAAAAATATTAAAGTCTGCATGCCCGCCTACATCTGAATACTCTGACGAGTTTACTCCAGAAGAAATTACCTCAGCAATATCAGAAATTAAATCTGGAAAGGCACCCGGCTCCGATAAAATACATCCAGAATTTTTACTCCATTGTGGCAAATATGCTAGGAAATGGCTGGCTGACACAGATATATTAAAATCAGGAGAAATCCCCCATTTCCTTAAAAAGGCCTCCATTATAGCCATATTGAAACCAGGAAAAGCAAATGATCAACCCCAAAACTACCGACCGATTGCACTGCTGAGCTGTGTCTATAAACTGTTGGAACGCTTAATCCACAACAGAATTAGTAACACCATATTGGGGGTGATACCTATTGAGCAAGCAGGGTTCAGACCTAACCGCAGCTGCACAGATCAGATCCTATCCCTAACAACACATATCGAAGCAGGTTTTCAAAGAAAGCAAAAAACATCCGTTGCTTTCATTGACCTATCAGCTGCATACGACACCGTCTGGAGACAAGGACTAATCTGCAAACTGATCCGTGCCATCCCGTGCCAAAAGGTAACCAAACTCATTGATAGCATGCTCACCGACAGACCTTTTCACGTCACAATGGGCAACTTAAGAAGTGTCCAAATGAAGCTCAGCAATGGACTGCCACAGGGATCTGTTTTGGCACCCTTACTCTTTAATTTATACATCGCGGACCTACCTAGGACAACTTCGCAGAAATTTGGGTACGCTGACGATTGGGCCATTGCAGCAAGACATAATAACATGAATGTTACAGAGACAATACTGACGGATGACCTTGCTGTTATGGGTGAATATTTTCGCAAATGGAGGCTACGGCCCAATGCAACGAAAACTGAAGTGTGCTGTTTCCATCTTAATAATGCCCAAGCCAACAAAAAACTCTCCGTTCACTTTGAAAACAGACTACTCGCTCATAACTCAACACCAAAATATCTTGGAGTGACTCTTGACAGAACCTTAAGTTTTAAGGAACACCTACAAAGAACGGCAGAAAAACTGAAGACGCGAAATAATATAATCCAAAAGCTATGTGGCACCACATGGGGGTCCTCAGCCTCCGTACTCAGATCATCCGCTCTCGGACTCGTATACTCGGCGGCTGAATATGCTTCGCCGGTATGGCTCAATAGCAAACACACGAAGATCATTGACACCCAATTAAACCAGACAATGCGAATGATCTCAGGTACAATTCGACCAACACCGAACTATTGGCTTCCCATTCTGAGTCACATTCCACCGCCTAAACTAAGAAGAAGTCATTCTCTTCTCAGAGAATATCGAAAAATCGAGGCTAACCATCAACTACCCATCCACCATGATAAGCTTGATATCGAAATGAAAAGACTGCGCTCCAGATATCCCCCATTGTTAAGGGCCACCTCCCTACATCAGGAACATTTCGACCTCACCAACGCTTGGAGAAGACAATGGGAAAGCGACTCACCACAGGAATCACACCAAATGGCCTGTATCGATCAGAAACCGCCAGGCTTTGAACTGCCCCGCAATACATGGACGGCGCTGAACAGAATAAGGACAGGGACCGGTAGATGTGCTGACAGCTTGCATAGATGGGGAAAGGCCCTTACTCCTGAGTGTGATTGTGGTGCGCAACGGCAGACCATCCGCCACATTATTGAGGAATGCCCCCGAAGGCGATACCCTGGAGTTTTCGATGAGTTCCTGAATGCGACCGAAAATGTTTTACAGTATATTAATACATTAGATGTTCGTTTGTGATACTTCATGTAGTGTTTTATATACTTTTTTTTTAAATTATGTGTTCTTGTTGTATCTATGCCATACGATAAAAAAAAAAATCATTATGTTAAGAGAAAAATTGCTTCAGGCAGATCTTCCTCCAAGAGTGTGCAATGTCTTGTGTAATCTTCTCACACAAAGAAAAGTTTATGTAAGGTCGAATAACAATTCTATAATAGGTCCTAGACGATCATCCACAGGTTTACCACAGGGTTCTGTTATCTCTCCTCTTTTGTTTAATATTTTTACAAAAGAAATACACGATGGAAATAATAATTGTAATATTATACAGTACGCTGATGATTTTGTCATTTATAACACGAATAAAAAATTAGAAGCAGGCATAACTGAGCTTACGTCACATATACAGCTAAGTACTTTGAAATTTGAATCGTTAGGTTTTTCTTTAACCCCTCAAAAATCTAATGTTACCATCTTTACAAGACATAATCTGCCCAATATCGATCATATTAATGTAAATGGTACACTATACCCGGTATCAAATCAGGTAACTTATCTTGGAATTATTCTCGACAGGAAGCTTAGCTGGAAACCATTTATACAAAATATAGAATCAAAATGTTTAAAAGGTATAAATTTTTTAAAATTCATAAGAAGAACTTGGTGGGGAGCAGATCCACAATCGTGTTTAACTTTCTACAAAGCCTTTATTAGGTCCATCCTGGATTACGGATGTACGTTGTATGGATCAGCCAGTCCTTACACTCTAAAACGATTGGAAATAATTCAAAATACTTCCCTAAGACTCTGTTTGGGTGCAATGTGTTCAACGCCTGTGGAACCACTTCGGATTGAAGCACTAGAGCCACCATTATTTTTGCGGAGGGAATGGTTGTCAGAAAAATTTATTATTAAGTCTTCTTTTAAAAATCCTACTCTGTTACATAAAATAGCTTTATTAAATAACCACGATTTAACAAACAAATATTGGTCAAAAAAACCTTCTCCTCCATTATGTATGGCTTTTAGAAATACCAGTCCTCATAATAGTGCTTTAAAAAGACCTATTTCGGTCGATAAATCTGAATTTTTTGATATGTTGGAACCACTAGAAATTAATATTCCCGTATACCATGAAAATTTGTTGATAAGTAAAAATACTTTAAGCGCTTGCATAGCAAATCTGCCAGATTTTCTGGAAATATATACCGACGCATCAAAACAAAATGACGGTACGGGGTGTGCATTCTATATACCATCAGCAAACGTTCAAGAAAAATTCAAACTAAATAACAGTACTTCCATTTTTTCTGCAGAAGCTATTGGTATTATTAAAGCCTGTGAGTATATCGAAAAAAGCAAGTTAAAAAAAATACATCTTTTGAGTGACTCCTTATCGGTTCTTAAATGCATCGCTAACCCAATTAATGTGGTGGCTACTGATATAAATCCTTTTATTAAAGAACTAAAATTAAAAATTCATAAATTAAGACAAAGTCACTACGAATTAAAATTCACTTGGGTAAAAGCTCATATAGGACTTCGTGGAAATGAAGTAGTAGATTCCTTAGCCAAAGAAAGCGTCACAACTGGACAGTATATGGAGAACAATTTAGGAGCTCAAGAATATTTAACGATATCTAAACGTAATTTTAAGGAAAAATGGGAATTGCACTGGAAAAAATATTGCGGTAATTGCCCCACACGATACACACTGTTACATTCAAGTATTCCGACAGTGTTGTGGCACCAAGAGTATGATTTTACAAGGAATGATATTGTGACCATTTGTAGGCTTAAATTCGGACATGCAAGCTTTCCTCAACATTTATATAGAATCGGTGTAGTCAATACCGAACTTTGTGAAACCTGCAATGTGGTGAGCGACTTGGATCACATTTTTTATGCTTGTAGTAAATTTGAAATACAAAGACAGGAATTTATTAATAGTTTATTATTGCAAAACTTATACCCCCCTTTCAATCTACTTCATTTACTATCATTAAATATGTATCAGGTATACAAAATTATTCTTAAGTTTATTAAGATGTGTAACTTAAAACTTTAGAGTGTAGGTATTAAGCTCGTTACCTCTGTTATATAGCCAAATATTTTACCTATTTACCTATATTTTCCGAGGTCTACCCTTTCTGTCTGTGAGTCACCTTGAATGACCCCTAGGTGCGAAAAGTAATCCTAGTTCCTCTCCCCATCGTAGTTCTTCATTTAAATTTCCAGAATAATAGTGTAGTTAGTTTAGTTAGTTAGAATAGGTTACACATTAAAATTTGTTACTGGCTGAATGGGCACTTAGCCCAAAGGCCAAAAAAAAAACGAGTTCGTTGCGTCATTGCTCCAGGTAACTAAATCAATCGAAGAAAAGAGTTCGCTTTTTAAGACATTTTTATTTGGAATCAAAACATACAAAAGATAATTAGCCTTATTTACTCGTCAATTTCGTTAATAAAATATATTTATAATCTACGCATAGAGCTTTCTGTTCGGGCCGATGTGACGATATTTTGTACATGAATGAATGATTTTGACGTTCGCGTAAAATAGGAATTGCTTTTATTAATACGACATGAAAGGAAAAGAAAAAGAATCTCGCTCAGCTCGCCAGATGAAAAGACATATTAGGGATATACGATCACCGCTCGTATAAGGATAGGTAAGAGGAAAACTGTCGGATTCGCTCAGCTCGCCAAAACGACAGCGGAAAATGGTCGGGAACTACTATCTACATAAACTTACCTCTTATATCTCGCTGTTGTTTATTATCCTTCGATCAACGCTCCAAGAATAATAATCAACTAGTCTTTTCGATCCGACTTTTATATCGTCTAAGACGGTACAAAAACACGTTTTACTTAATGCATTGGCGTAGTCTAGACGATAAAATTATATTATCGTCATAAATTTGGAACAAAATTTTAGCTATATACCTAACTACAACTTATAACTATAACAAAAGAGAAAAGAAACGTCTTTCTGAAAATTAAACTCACGAATATCCTTCAATGCACTAGCACTAACGTCTGTATCGTTTCCTGGTGTTGATTCCATATTGTCCTAGTGTTTCGTCCTGAAGTGGGCGGCGGCGCTCTTACAGCGCTGTCCTGTGGCGGGCTCAACACTGCTGAGATCTCTATGATGACTTCCATTTTGATATGTATGTAATACAGCCGTGTCGTTGTACAGCTGGTGTGATGAGTGTGAGTGTGTGGTTCGGGTTTGGTTAAGGGAGAGGATGGAATCATGTACTATCGTCGTGGGCCGGTTTCATATCTTTAATGTGAACTTTTTTAATTGTTTTTCCCAGTTGTGTCCTTTAACTGAAAAATTACTTTGGATAGTACTTTGTGAATAGTGTATGGACAGGAGAATTTGGGAGCTAATTTGGCGTTCAGTTGTTTGGCGGCGTTGGATATGTTGTAATCTTTCTTCATGATTTTGTCTCCGATTTTCGGAGTCCACTCTCTGCGGCTCTGAGTTATTCAAAATTGCTCTCTGGAATGCTAATGGTGTATTGAACCATAAAAATGAATTGCAGGTATTTTTAGAGTCTCATAAAATAGATATAATGCTAATCTCAGAATCCCACCTAACTTTTAACACTAGTTTCAAGATATATGGATATACCAGTTATAATGCAGCTCACCCCGATACCGTTAGACTAGGAAGAGCAGGAGCCATGGTCCTAATAAAGGATGGCATTAAACACCATTTGGCTAACAAAGTAGAAGAAACATACCTCCAAGCAGTCAGCTTAGTCATAGAGGATTGGATAGGGCCAATAGCGGTTTCAGCTGCCTACTGCCCTCCTAATTATCCACCTAACAAAGAAGCATTCACCAACCTCTTCAAAAGTCTTGGCAAAAGATTCCTAGCAGGAGGTGACTACAATGCTAAACATACCAGCTGGGGATCTCGGCTTACAGCACCCGGTAGAGGCAGAATACTCCATCAAGTAAAACATGAATTAAAACTAGAGCATTTATCTACATATCGACCAACCTACTGGCCAACAGATCGTCGAAAAATACCTGACTGCCTAGACTTCTTCATTACAAAAGGTTTTGCACAAGGATACCTAGACATACAGTCAAATTTTGATATTGCCTCTGATCATACACCAGTAATTGCTACAATTAACTCTTCGGTAGTATTAAAAGAAAAACCGATAACCTTATGCAATAACAAAACTAATTGGGATCTATTCCGGGATAAAATTGAAGAAAAGCTAAACCTAGCTATATCCTTAAAGAATGCAAAAGAACTCGAAGATGCGGTAGAGTACTTCACAACACTGGTCCAAGGGGCTGCATGGGAATCAACCTCTACCACAACACGAAAGCAAAAACAAGTAAACTGCCCCTTAAAATAAATGTCAGAGAGATTATTATCGAAAAGAGAAGACTAAGAAACACCTGGCAAAGAACAAGGCACCCAGATGATAGACGAAGATACAATCGAGCTGCAAGGCAACTAAAAGAAACACTTAAAAGACTTAAAAATAAATCGTTCACAGAATATCTACAAAACTTATCACCCTCAGCCGATACTAACTATATTCTCTGGAAAGCCACAAAACGCCTAAAACAGCCACGAGATCAAATCCCACCAATTAGAAAATCTGATGGTACTTGGGCCAAAACAGATGGAGAAAAGGTAGAAGTTTTCAGTAGATATTTGGAGGAAGTATTTCAACCGTTACCACCTGCAAACGGAATTAATGACGACGAAATATATGCATTTCTTGAGGAAAACGAGCATTAAATGGAGCCTATTAAAAACTTCACAATACAAGAAACTTACGACGTTATAAAAAATCACCTAGACCCCAAGAAGGCACCTGGCTATGACCTAGTTACCGGCCAAATATTAAAAGAACTTCCTAGAAAAGCGGTCGTTATGTTGACACAACTCTTCAACGCAGTTCTAAGACTGAAGTACTTCCCTGCACAATGGAAGGTAGCAGAAATCATATTAATTCATAAACAGGGAAAACAGCCAAATGAACCTAGCTTCTATCGACCAATCAGTTTACTACCAGTCTTGTCAAAAATAATGGAAAAGTTACTGATGAAGAGACTGATGGAAACTGTCGCAGCAAAAAGCTTAATCCCAGACTATCAATTTGGGTTTCGCCAGAAACACTCGACAGTAGAACAAGTGCATCGTGTTGTTAACACAATCATCAAAGCATTCGAAGATAAAAGTTACTGTGAATCAGCTTTTTTGGATGTGAGCAAAGCCTTTGACAAGGTGTGACATGAGGGACTCCTTTACAAATTAAAAAAGCAGCTACCAACATAATATATTTGATTCTAAAATCCTACTTAGAAGAACGATACTTCAGAGTCAGATACGAGAATGAAGTAACTAAACTACGCATCATCAAATCAGGAGTCCCACAAGGGAGTGTCTTAGGCCCAGTCTTATACCTACTCTTCACGGTTGATCTGCCATGTACTGATGACACAGTCACCTCTACGTTTGCTGATGACACAGCTATATTAGCAGTAAACAGAAATCCTGAAGTAGCAGCGACAACACTACAAACCAGTCTCAACAATATAGCAACGTGGGCAAGGAAATGGCGAATTACAATAAATGAAAGTAAATCTGCACACATAACATTCACAAAATGCCATGGTGAAACGCCAAGCATCACATTCAACAATGAACGAATACCTAAAACAGACAGCGTAAAATATTTGGGGATACACCTGGACAAACATCTAACCTGGCGTACCCACATATGGAAAAAAAGAAAGCAGCTGGATACTAAATGGAAAAAGCTGTACTGGCTCCTTGGCAGAAAATCACAATTATCATTGCGGAACAAATTACTAGCTTACAATACCGTTCTCAAACCAGTATGGACCTATGGAATCCAGTTATGGGGAACAGCATCTAAATCGAACATTGCTATCATCGAGAGATTCCAGTCAAAAGCCCTACGTAGTATAGTAGATGCTCCTTGGTTCGTAAAAAACCGAGACATTTATAATGATCTAGAGATGCCAACGGTTACTGCAGTGACTAAACAGCTTAGCACAAACTACCTAAGACGCTTAAGCCGATGCCACATTATGCGTTTTGACCGGATGCGGTGAAAACGCATCCGTTTCCAACGCAACCGGACCGACCTGTCACACTATGCGTTTAGTCTGGTGCAGTTTGTAAGCGCGCACCAATGATCAAAACGCATCCGTTTCCAACGCAACCGGACCGATCTGTCACACTATGCGTTTTCACCAGATGCGGCGGAAACGCATCCGGTCAAAACGCATAATCTGACATCGGCCTTAGAGCAACATCCAAACACACTGGCAATTAATCTGCTTGACAACAGTGAAGAAACCCGAAGGCTGAAAATAAGAACACCCTTGGATCTACCATTCCAACAGCAATAATTGTACATATGAAATTAATTTTAATTTGTGATAGTTTTATTTTATTTTTTAATATCAATGTAATAATGTAAAGTTACAAATTTTTATTGTTTTTAACATAAATGTAAGAATGTAAAAGTGCATACAGAGAGTGGATCATTGGACAAACTCTCTCTCACAACATTGTACCAATCAACATGTATGCTTATTGTTATTGTATGATGTAACAGATTGCAAAATAAACATTAAACAAAAAAAAAAACTCTCTGCGGCGTAGATTGTAGTAGTGGCTTTGTGATGTAAACACTTTAGCTAAGTTGATTCTTACTAGTTCGAAAGTTTCTCTTAATTTATTCCATTGGTACGTTGGTGGAATTGTGTCGGGCAGATTAGGCGTTTCTATAATTTTACTGGGTATGTCTAGTTCGTGTCCGAAATTTAAAAATGCTGGAGAGAATCCGGTGGAGTCGTGTTTTGCTGAGTTGAATGCGAAAGTCAGTTATGGGATGTATAGTATTTTTACTACAAAAACGTTATTACGTAGGTCAAAATTTATGACGTAAGAGAACTGTCAAAACATTAGAATGTGACTTTTCATTATTGGCATGTTTATAATAAACATGGCGATAATGAAAAGTCACGATCTAATGTTTTGACAGTTCTCTTACGTCAAAAATGTTGACCTACGTAATAACGTTTTTGTAGTAAAAATACTATATGCGTCTCATTTCTTGCGATTGTTGTCGCAGAATTGAGCAATCATTGTCTTGATTACCCTGTTTGTTCTTTCTATTGGGTTATTCTGTAGGGAATATGGCGGCATTGCGATTTTCTCGATGTTGAATTCTTTCAGTAGACTTCTGAATTCTGTGTTCTCGTACCAAGTGGATGAGTTTGGTTGGATATCCAAATCTCATTATTACTTTATCCTTTAACGCTTGACATACGACGCTGGCTGTGGCACGTCTTACGAGAACAATTTCTACCCATTTCGAAAAAGTGTCTTGGAAAAAGATTGCTTAGATGTTCCCTTTGCTTGATCTTGGTAGTGGTCCGATCATATCGGTTGTGACGGTGTGCCATGGTTGTTCTGGGATGGAGGTTGAGTACATTTTTCCGGGGGTCTGTTGCTGTGAAGGTTTGTACATCTGACAGTTGTGACAACTTATGACGAATTTTGCGGTGTCTCGAAACATGTTTGGCGAGTAGTATTTTCGTGCAAGTCTTGCTATTGTTTTGGCTATACCTAAGTGTCCGGTGTTGTTGTTTCGTGGTTTTCGGATATCAGCTGCTTTTGTTTATTTGATGGAATACAGAGTTTCCCCGGGTTGGATAAATCTGTTTCTTTGTAGTCATATTATCCCAGAAATGTCGGTACAGTCGATTGTCTTTTACCATATAATCTTAAAATCGTTGTGGGTTAGTTTTCACCTCTTCTAGTTTCTTCTTGTACCAATCATCTTGTAGTTCTCCGAATGTAATGGTACTAATTGAGTCTACTGGTTCCCGAGAGAGGGCATCTGCTAGGTGATTTTGTGCTCCTTTGCGGTAAATGACGTCGAAATCGAACTGTTGTAATTCCATAGCCCATCTGGCTAATCTTCCTGACGGATTTTCTATGGTTTGTAGGTGTTTTAGACTTTATGATCGGTTACGACTAAAAATTGATACCCTTCCAAGTATGGTCGCAATTTCTCTTTTCCGTATACGATAGCTAGTAGTTCTTTTTCTGTTACACTGTAGTTTTTCTCCGCATTTGACAAAGACCTGCTAGCGTAAGCTATGCCTCGATCGTGTCCTTGTTCGTCTTTCTGGATTAGAGCTACTCCGAGACCGTAGTCTGATGCGTCAGTTTGGAGAAAGAATCTTTTGCTGAAATCTGGCAAATTAGAACGGGAGCCTGTGTCAGTAGTTTCTTAATTTTCTTGAAAGCGATTGTTTGTTCTGTACCCCAAATCCACTTCTGTTTCTTTTTTAATAATTGCGTTAGTGGTGCTATGTTCGTAGAATAATCGTGAATAAAACGTTTGTACCAAGGTGTGGTTCCCGGGAAGTTCCTTAGTTGATTGATAGATTTTGGGGCTGGGTAGTCGATGATAGCCTTAATCTTGCTTTCGTCAGTTCTGATGCCTTGCCTATTGGCTACATGACCGAGGTATACGATCTCGTCTTTGCAGAACTCGCATTTTTCCTAATTATTCTTAGCTTTGCATCTTGTAATCGTTTAAATACTTGTTTTAAGTTCTGAATGTGTTCTTCGAACGTTTCTCCTAGAACTATGATATCGTCTAGGTATGCGAATGCATAAGGTTCCATTTCGGGTCCTATAACTGAATCAAATAGGCGTTGGAACGTGGCTGATGCCGCGTGTAGTCCAAACGGAAGAACTCTGAATTGAAATAATCCTTTGCCCGGTGCTATGAACGCTGTCAAAGGCTTTCTTTCTTCTGCCAGTGGTATTTGCCAATAACGTTTTTTTATATCCAATGTTGAAATGTATTTTGCTGCCTTTAATTTGTCTAGTATGTGATTGATGTACGGAAGTGGATAGGCGTCTTTTTCGGAAATTTCATTGATACGTCTGAAATCTATGCAAAATTGGTAACTACCGTTTTTCTTCTTTACTAAGACAATTGGCGAGCTGTAGGGGCTGCTAGATTCTTTTATTACTTCTTCTTTCAACATGGTATCTATTTCGTCGTTTATGATCCTTGCATCACGGGGTTTTTCGGTCTGTATCTTTGTTTTATTGGAGTGTCGTGTGTCAGTTTAATCGTGTGTTTGATTAATGGGGTACTCCTGTCATCTTATCAAATCTGGTCACTTCTGTTTGTAAGAAATGTTCCAATTTGTTTTATTGTTCTTACGTTAAAGTGAGCTTAATGTTGAATTTGCTTTTTGCGACGCCGTCGTTGTAAGTACTTTCTGTGAAGTCACTTGTATCTCGTTCCTGTATTGCGGGATCCAATTCATCGACTTGTGTTGCAAATTCGGTGTTGACGTCTGTATTGCCTTTACTGTCGTTGGAGCTTTTGGAAAAATCAATGCAGAATCCACATTTCTGTATGTCATCGATGCCTAGTATCGCTTGTGAGGAGGGATTTGGCATGTAATAAAACTTAATTTGACGCCATTCATAATTGATTAGGCATATGGTATGATAGCTGTGTCTTATTTCTTGAGTGCTACCGTCTGCAAGCCTAATATCTGTTCTTTCCTCTTCTTCGGTTATGTTATCTTTTAACAGTGTCTTCCGAGCTGTTTCCCCGATGAAAGATGTCTGTGGTCCAGTATCTAACAGTGTTTGAAACGTTTCTCCGTTTGTGAACGTCAACGTCAGTGAACAATGCGGTCTGTTGTCAAAATTGGTTGTCTGGTTACGGCAAAATGTGACAGAGGACCTTAATTCTGGTTTGGGTTCGAGATGCCTCTGGGTGTCTCGACCCTTGTGTCGTTTCCCGGATTGGGGCAACTGCAATCTCTGTGTGAGATATTTAATGTTCCGCATCTACTGCAGAAAAGTATCGGCGTTGAACGGCATGTATTACGGTTGTGGCCCCTCTTTCCACATTTCCAGCAGCATGTTCGTCTATCGAAGTTGAATAGTTTGTTTCTTGATGTTTCCTGGGACATTCTATTAAAACAGGAGCTTCTTCTTTGTGAAGTGTTGTCTACCTCAATTTAACTTATGCTACTTTGAATCGTTTCGTATTCTTCAGTCTGGCGTATAAGGTCTTTGACGGACGTGACATCTTATTTCTTGATGTATAATTTGTAACTTGGGATAAGTTGTGTAATGCTTCATCTTATCTGCATCATTTTAGCTGTGATATAAAAACCATACATAAACTAAATGAATATTTATTCTTGTTTAAGTATGGTGTATTTGAAACCCAAAAAATAGCTTAAGCCGTTTTCGAAGACATAATAAATTAATTTCAGCATGTAATTTTTTTTTAATAAATATTGAACCAGTGACACAAGCTAGTTTTATTGAGTAACGACTGCATCATTTAACCTGTGAGCCACTGTTTGACCTAGTAGTATATAAAAGGTGTTTTATTAAGAATTGTCCATATCGTAACTGGAGAAACCTTAGCGAAAAATACGAAGATTTAACCCAAAACACTTAAATAAAATATGCTTCTTTACCGAGATACAGAGTGTTTTATTACAAATGTTTTAAAAGGATTTTAGCCCATGGTTAAAGCACCTTTTATTATTTTTTGTTTAAACTTGACACACAGTTTAACATGTTAGGATACTTTAACTAGTGCTAAAAGATACTTTTCCGCTGTTACCAGAGGCGTGCTGTAGGGATATAATATACTTCCTTTTCGCCCCTTTCCTCCCTCACAATCTACGCCACTGTCGTAATAATCATTTCACCATGTTTTTTTATTTATTTATTATTAAGACAGTGGCGTAGGTTGTGAGGGGGAAAAGGGGCGAAAATGAAGTATTTATCCCTACAGCACTCCTCTGGTAACAGTGGAAAACTATCTTTTTCAGTAAAAAGTAAAAAGGCTACAGTAAAAATACTAGTTAAGGTATCCTAACATGTGTAAACTGTGTGTCAAGTTTAAACAAAAAATATTATTAAAAGATGACAAAAAACGGAGTCCAAGTTGAGAACGTTCACAAAATGACATATCTGGGAACTGTGATAACGGACCAACTAGATCCAGACATAGAAATAAAACGTAGAATAGCAATGACTAAAACCACTTTTACGAAAATGAAGTCATTTCTTTGCAATAATCATCTCAGTTTAGAACTAAGACAAAGAATGGTCAAGTGCTATGTTTGGTCCGTACTTTTGTATAGTGCAGAAGTGTGGACGCTAAAAGTATCGATTATGAACAGAATTGAAGCATTGGAAATGTGGATTCATAGACGGATGCTGAAGATACCCTGGACAGCAAGAAAAACTAATGAAGAATTACTAAGGAAGGTCAACAAAGATAGAGAACTGCTAAAGACTGTTAAACATCAAAAAATGTCTTATCTGGGACATATAGTGAGGGGAAGTCGATATAAAATATTACAACTGATCCTTAAAGGCAAAATAGAGGACCGTAGAGGTGTAGGAAGAAAACAAGTTTCTTGGTTAAAAAACATTCGTGAATGGACTCAGATATTAAATGCAGGACACTTATTTCATATTGCAGAAGATCAAGAAGCCTTCGCAATGGTGATCGCCAACGTCGGATAATTCTGATATGACACGTGAAGAAGAAGAAGACAAAATTTGAAGTTTAGCTTTTTAATCACGTTTATGTTAAAATATAGAGTACAAAGAAGTATTTTGGAAAGTTTTAGACCACAATGTTTTATAGCAAAAAAATGGTGCAACTTTTAATATCGATGTTTTAAATCCCCAAAATAACGCTAATTTTTCGAAGGGTGCCATGCACGCGTCTCAATTTTTCGAATGACGCTAAATAGGATTTTAGGCCCGTCCAAAACACCATAAAAACCGATAAGAAGTATTTTCTAAAAAAAGTGAAATAATCATGTGTTGAGTGCAGGAGGCCACACTGGCCAAAATAACAAGAAACCAATCATCAAACGGAAGAAAATTTATCAACCGGCGCGGCCGCGCAATAGCCCAATCAAGGAACACAAAACTTTAAAAAAACCTCAAAAAAATTAAAGGAAGGATGAAAATTTGGGAACAGGTAGTTGAAATTGTCTATTATTATATAAGAAAAAGTTTACAATTCTAAACCGCCTCCATTTTACAGAAAGAGGGAAATAAGGGTTGGTTTTTCATTAAAAGCGCTGTATTTTAAAAATAATGAAATAATAAAAAAAATGTAACAGTGAAAAATAAAATAGTCATCAGAGTGATTTAACCTTAAAGATTGGTCTTAAAATTGTTTTTAGATCTCGATTATTTTATGAGATATAGCCTATTTTTAATAAGGGTTGAAATCAAAAATATTTAAAACGGTCTTATTCGGTTAGTTTTGTATCAATTAATCTGACAATTGGTGAATACACTCTTTACAGATCTATAAAGGGCTTCAGGTTAAGATTTTCCAAAATTTTAAAAAAAATTTACGGCCAGTGGAAAAATTTTGGAATTTTTTTTTTGAATTTTTGAAGAAAGAACTGAAAACTTTGGTTTTCCTTGTAAGTATGTACTTACCTGAACGAATTACATGCGCGTGCATGTATATTATATTATTTTCTTTTTGAATAAGTTAATAATTTGAACAACTACAATTTTAAAGTACTTGTATTTTTAAGTTAATTATTTCAATATAAACAAATAAAATGAAAATATTTCAAAATTTCTCAAAAAATATTTCTTTTACTAAATATTTATAAGGTTTTCTAAAGTTCAGTTAAAAATTAAATTAACTTAATTAAAAATAAATGTACTCTATTAAGAAGCTACATCAGCGCCTCATCAATATTTTTTTTTTCGATAGTTCTCCGAACTTTCAACAGTGCGACAACAGTGTGTCGGCAGTACTACAGTGTCAGTGACACTATACACTATACGACTATACTATCAGAAACAAAGCCACAGTATTGTGATAACAATAATTATTATACTCACAGGCGCGCTAAATATTGCCATGTTAGTCAAGTTCGATTTCTTGTTATAGATAATCGTTTTTTAGTAATTCCATTGTGACACAAAATCTAGATATGGGATAAAAAAGTTTATTTGAAGAAAGTCTATTTTTTTGTTCTTCTTAAAGGCGACACAGACTCGTTTTTTTATATTTAATTTAATTTTAGAGTAATTTCTACATACTAACATGTTTCTTAAATTGGGCTCTGTACCACAATTCTTTACTATATTGCGAATATGTGTGCAATCTTGGAACGCGTTTTTCGCGCGCTGATGTTGCCTCCTAAGTTATAAAGGATCAAATGAGCATGAAGTAGTAAAATGATAAAAGGTACAATGAAAAATCGTTTATTGTATATCGAAATGGATCGTCACTGTTTACATTTAATTAATCAATCTAAATTATACAAAGTTCATTTTCATCTTCGTCTGATGTAAAATTTGTGTCTGAATCAACTTCATTTATAATAGAATCAACTGTAAAATCATAATTTTGGGTCTCTTGTCAGCTACTGAAAGCTTTTCTCCTCTTTTTAATACATATTTTTGTCTACATCCTTTATGCACTTTAATTTCATCACAGTCCAAAAGCATTTTGTGTCTATCATCTTTTCTTCCTAAACTTACACTTTTTAATGTTTCAATTCCACGTTTGACAATTACAACTTCTTCGTTATCACATTCTAAATGTTTTTCACAAATAAAACAAGAATTATTATTATTTGTTTCATTTTTCGCACTCATTGTAAATATTTACACAATTATTTTCTAACAAACAGATCATTTTTATTGATAATAAGTTCTTCTTCTTCTTCTCTTCATGTGAATGGCCTTAGCTGCCAGGGCTATCCGGCCAGGATCCGTGAATAAAGACTTGAATATTCAAGAGCCGTACCTGAGGTACATCTGGGCTTAAGCTCATAGCTCATGAATCTGAAATAATTAGGAGCTAAAAAAAACTTTGTAATTGTTTATGAGTTCCATAACTAAAGTTCTACTATTAATGGTCTAGTACTACCACGCAAAACCGCACTAAGCACAAAGCACAAAGCACATGCATTGCAAGCAAGCATAAAGTCTAAAGTTTTTAAGCAAGCTACACACGAGTCATTGTTGATGTTAAAAACTTTTGCACTGCGATTAATGTCTTTGAGTTTAAATTTTTATACAACACGTCAGTTAATGTCGGATCACCTTCTAGTTCCCTTCTAAGCAACTGGGACTCTCTTTGGAACCTAGTATATTCCAATAAAACATGTTGTAAAGTTCCTACACTGCCACATAAACACTGGTTTGAATCCACTACCTTCAATCTAAATAAATGTACAGGAACACTACAATGTCCACTTCTCATACGACACATTTGTGTGATTATACTTCTCCCCAGGTTGGGAAATTTTGTAAACCATGCCTTTTTATATGGAGCTGTAACTTGTGAGCAATAAGTAATTCCTTTTGCCTGTCCTATTTGTTGGAAACGATTTTCCCAACCAATCCATAGGTTTTCTTTATATTTAATTTGAAAATCTTTAAAGGGGGCTTTGGTTCTTCACTAATAGGCAGCTTTCTTCCAAGATTCGCAAGATGGTCAGCTCTATCATTCCCACTAATTCCAGTGTGACTTGGAATCCATGCAAATTTAATTTCTCTTTGTTGTTCATCAAATTCACATAGTTTTTGTTTTAGTTGGAGAGTTTGTGTGTCTATTGCCGCCTTGTAGCTTGGTCTTGTGATTTTCTCTAGAGCACTTTTAGAATTACTACAGATGAGGCACTTTGTAAAATTATTCTGTTGGATTAACTCTAATGCTTTTTTAATGGCAAATACTTCTGCTGAGCAAATTGAATTAGCGGATGGTAATCTTGCTGT
The DNA here is from genome assembly GCF_917563875.1 of Diabrotica virgifera virgifera. NCBI lineage: Eukaryota > Metazoa > Arthropoda > Insecta > Coleoptera > Chrysomelidae > Diabrotica > Diabrotica virgifera. The sequence goes on along the minus strand of NC_065445.1, from coordinate 132,528,580 downwards.
TAACTGTATTCTCTCGTTAAGGTATATCCCAATACCTACATTACCTTGTTTATCTTTGGATCCATCTGTGAAAATAAGTTTATATTCTGACCAGTTATTGAGGTACCATTCCATAAACTTGGTTTGGTTATTTGCCTCTTTGCCAATATTGACAGTTTCATAAGCCATAGGAGAAATCTGAGTATTAAGTGGAAGGGAGTGACAAGGAAATAAGGAGCTATGTGCTACCTCATGAATTTCATGTAAAGTATTCTGGAAAGCAGCCAGTATTGGTGGGAAATATTTTCTTCTCCAAAAACTAAAGTAACCCAAAAAGACATTGTGAAATTGCTCAATTGAGGCATATATTGGGTTGTTATAGGCTACTACTTTTAAAATGAATTTAGATGCTAGTCATATTCTTCTGAGATCTAACGGTGTTTCTCCACACTCTGACAAAATTATATGAACTGGAGAAGACCTCATAAATCCCCCTACCACTCTAAGAGCTCTATACTGAACCTTATCCAATTTTGCAAGTAGAGAACGTGCACAACCTCCCAGAAAAATAGATCCATAGTCAAGATGTGATCTAATATATGCCTTATATAGAGTAAGTAAAGTTGCAGGATGTGCTCCCCACCAGGTTCGACACAAACAACGAATAATATTGACTCCACTGGAAGCCCTCAATGCCATCTTTTCAATTTGACTTCTCCAAGAAAGGGAACTATCTAGAATAACTCACAAATGAGAAACTTCTTGTTTCCAATCTAAACGTGTGTTATTCACTGATATTAGTGAATTCGGAATATTATTCCTATTTCTATCAAAAAAAATTGCTTGACTTTTGCTAGATGAAAGACACATTCCCATATCATGAAGTTTATTAGAAATACTTTCTACTGTACCATTTAATTTTTCCACAACATCCACCCAGCTGTTGCCGGAGCAATAGAGGGCAACATCGTCTGCATACTGAGTAATTAGAACATCCTCTGGCACACAAAATGAGATTATATTGATGACAATATTAAATAGTACTGGACTCAAAGGGGAACCCTGAGGAAGGCCCACATTGGTAGTTCTTGGTCCTAGCAGATTTAAGGAAATAGGATCACGAACAGACACCAAGCGATTAGTCAATAAGTGTTTAACCAATTCAATAAGGAACAATGGCAAATTGAGATCTCCCAAAGCGTCCAATAACTGGATGATTGACACTTTATCATATGCAGAAGAAATGTCTAACATAACAGCAGCTGCTGGTTTCCTTTTTGAGATATTCATTGAGATTTCATTGACCAGATGAATTAAGTTTTCAGACACCCCTCTACCTTTACGAAAGCCAGTCTGGAAAGGCGATAGGATCATATGATGTTCTACATACCAATCTAACCTTATTTTTATCATGTTCTCTAACAGTTTACTAACACACGATGATAAAACGATTGGTCTCCAGCCCGAAAGACAATTTATATTTTTATTGGGTTTGGGAATTAAACACACTGTTTGTGATTTCCATTGAGTGGGAATATGCACTCCCTCCTTTAAACATAAATTGAAAAATTTTAACAGGAACTTGATTGCTGACTCTGGAAGATGTTGCAACATAGAAAATGTTATACCATCCTGGCTCGGCACAGTATCCTTTCGTTCAACCAAAACCAATGAAAGTTCGTTTAAAGAGAAGAGTTCACACTCGATAGTATTAGATTTCACTGGGTGAGACGCAATGTCCTCAAATACAGGTGGAGTCAACGAGCAAAGCATTTCCTCCCCTAACGATGAATTACTCGGAGTTCTAGCTGAGGTTTTAGTGAAAGCCTTATGGAAACTTCTCACTTTTCTCCACATTACTGATATTGGAGTACCAGGGGAAATTGTGGAACAAAACACAACAAATGATTTTCTCTTCTTGGATTTAAGTTCTTTTTTACAATGTGCCCTAATTTTTTTAAAATTAATGAAGTTTTCTAAAGAAGGTACCTGTTTGAACTTCTTGACTGCCTCCCTCTTTGATTTAATTAAAACTGAACACTCTTCATCCCACCAAGGTAATTGTGGTTTATGGAATCTAACACGCTTTTTCTTAGGGATGAACCTGTTTGCTGCGTCTAATAAAAGGTTTTGAAAATCTGTGTAAGACTCATTAGGGATGTTGTTAATGTTAGACTCAATATATTGATTGAATTGTTCCCAATTGGCTTTTTTCACATTAAAGATCTTGAAGAGGGTCATTTCTTTGGGGGCTATTTCTATCCTGCCCGTAACTCACTACAAAAGGAAAGTGATCACTTGCTCCTATCTCTGGAAAAACTTCCCAAAGGTATTCCACAGCCAAACCTGGAGATGCTATAGCTACGTCAGGGACACTGTTTGAGTCAGGCGGTGAAATTCTTGTCGCCTCACCTGTATCGAGAAAACACAAGTTATCCTCCTCCAAAAGATCTGCAAGACGATTGCCGTTCGGATTGTTAGATGATGAACCCCATAAAGAATGTTGGCAATTCAAGTCACCTATGAAGAAAAACGGTTTATCACACATTTGAACCAGTTCTCTAAAGATCTCCTTACGAAAACGAACATCTGGTGTCTTATACGATCCTATAATAAAATTTTTTTCAAATTTGACAATGATAGCCTGCCATTTTTCAGGCAAGTGAATATGTGAAATGTCTATCCTATCAGCTGCCAGAGACTGATGAATAAGAACCGCTATTCCACCCCATCCATCAATCCTATCATAGCAGTAAAAATTGGGAATATGCAAGTGCTGTGAAAATTTCAGATGTTTCATTTAGAAGAATGATAAAAAACCATTAATATTCCAATGTAAAATATTAAATGTCATAACTATACAATTTGTTACTATTATTATTTTTTTCTTTTTAATATAAAAAATAATATATTATATTATCTGTGAGAAATAAATGACAATTCAGTCAACACTACTTTTACTAAAATTAGATGTATTATGTGACTCATCAAAACCTGCAAAATCCATATTATTATCAGAGGTTAAATCAACATTTTTTGAAGATACACTATCCTGAGAATGTACAGGATTGCTTGTTAATGAAAGTGCAAAACTTGGGCCTTGTGATCCCATATGCTTTTGTGAATCATATAATTTGTTTAAAATCGGTAATCTAGGTAAGTTTCTGCTTAGATCCTCATTTAGTAAAGCTTTATGCGCCTCTTTGTCATAACTAATGTCTTTAAGAATTACTTTATTTTTCCTTTTAAATGGGACCGCATGACTTTGACTCTGGAAATGGGAAGTGTAGGATGAGGATTTTTGAAGAGCTTGAGTGAATGCTCTGGGTGAACTGGATAGTAAAGAAGGAAAATCCCCACTTCTCCTTTGAAACATTCTAGAATTCTCTGGCTTTTCCTTAATTGGGGGAAACAGCTTGGCAGCTTAAAAAAGGTGAGATCTTGAAATACCATTACTTCATTTACCTTTTTTTGTCTTTCGAATTCTTTGCAAATTTTATTTGTGGCAAGGTGTTCGAGATCGCAGTATAGACATTTTGGTACAGAAACTGTGCAGTTTTGTAATGTATGTTCATTGGAGCATTTCGGGCATCTTGCTTTTCCCCTGCATTGTCTTTGTGAGTGCCCAAATCTTAGGCATTTGAAGCATTGCTGTACAGGAGGGATGTATGGGTCTACTGTTACCAAGTTTGAGTAGATAATTATTTCTTTAGGGGGAGTTCTTACGTTAGAGAGTAGTTGTACAGTTCCTGTAGGAATGTATGTAACGGTTCCATTGTCATGTAAAACTCTTCTGTTAAGTCTTCTTGCCGATATAATTTTCCAGTTTTTTTGTAATTTACTGTCGTTAACTATGTTTTCCATTGAAATATTTATACTTACATCTCTAATAATACCCCTTGATGTTAGCATTTTTTGAGGTATATAAGCAAGAAATCCTTTCTCAAGGATCTCTGTGCTATTTAGTACCATATTTGCCTGTCTTGAGGTGTTAAAAATTACTCCTAGTCTATTCATGTTCATATTCATTCTACTAATTTCTTTAATTCCAGTCGTACCCATAGTATGAAATACTTTCCCAATATCCATAGGATGGATATTACCTGCTTTTCCCTTGTCACTCTCTATCATAATAAGGAATGGACCGAAGTCAGTGTCCTTGTATTCAACTTTTCTTCTACTTATATTTTCAATCCTGGATGATAAGTTATTAACTTCTGTTAGCATGGTCTGATCCATTTGAAATTTATTTTTTAAAGCACAGAGTTCTTTTTCTATTAGATTAATATCATTTTTATGTCTCGGGGCTAGCATTTGTATGGAATTTAAAAGATTTTGCGAGTTCAATGAAAGCAAAGCATAGATCCCGCCCCCTTTGTCAGGGGGACCGGGAGAGTTTGTGTCCATCTCCTAAGCCAGCCTCTACTCTACTATACTACTGCTACTATGATTATATAAAAGCAAAACTTACAGAAAGGTGCTTTTAGAATTTCTTATTCACTACTCACGTATTATCCCGTTTTAACTTTTAACTTAACTACTAAATTAATGTTCAAACACTAACTAACTATATCTACAGTATAATTACTTAATTTATAACAATTTTAACGCGATGATTTAGGATTTTTCTGACAAAACCTATAATCACACCGACGCCATTCTTCAATTTCTGATAATAAATTATAAATAGGGCTTTTCATTCACAGTCATTTGTTTCGAGCTTCTGTCATATGTCGTATAATCCGTGTATATTAAATATTATACACAGATTATACAACATATGACAGAAGCTCGAAACAAATGACAATCGATGAAAAGCCCTATTCAAAAACTTTGACAGCCGAAGACAAAACATTGCAGCGTGAAATAGCTCTAATTTTTAGGTTATGTTTGTCTACTGTGTTTAGGAAGCGCGCCGTTTTCTCTTTTAAGCAACTTTTTCACCTGTCTTTACGTGCCCCATATATTTTTACCTTTGCAATAGGCGTGTTGTGTATTTATGTAATATGTTACTCAAACCTTTTTTAATATGTTCCCATATTTTCATTTAAAAAAAGCCTTTCAGAAAAGAATGGCATCGATTTTATTAAAACATGACATTTTTTTGTAGTCGTTTATAACAAGTGAGCCTTATTTAAAAAGTATTCTATGCATAATAGTGCGGCAGATTCGTGCAAATATTATAAGAATTGCACATTTAATGATACAAGCATATAATTTGGTCCACATATACTGTACATATAAAGGTACAAATTTAGATATGAGGCCATCTCAGATTTTGTCTTTTACAAAAATGGCGGTAATTCAAAATGGGCGACTATACATATATGACTAACAGAACGATATCTTTTGAATGAAAAGTCCGATCTCAACCAAATTATGTAGCACATAGGTTCCTTTTGTGATTTACAAGATCGATATCGTGAACTGGAAAAATCGGTTTACCAGAAGTTATGTTTTATCTGGTTTCTTATGTAAAACTATTTTATATTATATAAATCATTTATTTTCGAATTTTTTCACCCTGTGTATATTAATTTTTCAAAATGGTAATACCACCATTGAAAAGAGCATAAGAATATGTTTTAGGAAATATTTTAAAAATTTTAGTTATGTTAATTATCATTTAATAAATGCATAACGTCTCTTCACATGTACCTATGTGTGGTAGATTCGTGCAAATATAAGAATTATTGTGCATTTAATGGTAGAAGCATATAATTTGGACCACATATACTACACATGCAAAAGTTTAAATTTAGATATGAGGCCATCTCAGACTTTGCATTTTACAAAAATGGCGAGCATTCAAAATGGCGGCTGTAGATATATGACTAATAGCACGATAACTTTTGAACAAAAAGTCCGATTTCAGCCAAATTTGGCACCAAGGTTCTTTTTTGATGTTGTTTTTTTTTTAATTCTTCCACCCTGTATATATTAATTTTTCAAAAAGGTAATACCGCCATTGAAAAGAGTGTAAAAATATTTTTTAGGAAAGATTTTGAACTTTTTAGTTATGTTAATTACCTTTTAATAAATGCATAACGTATCTTCATATGTAGCTATGTGCGGCAGATTCATTTTGAATGCCCTCCATTTTTGTAAAAGACAAAATCTGAGATGGCCTCATATCTAAATTTGAATCTTTGTATGTGTAGTGTATGTGGTCCAAATTATATTCTTTTAGCATTAAGTGCAAAATAATTCTTATATTATTTGCACGAATCTGTCGCACGTAGGTACATGTGAAGATACGTTATGCATTTATTAAATGGTAATTAACATAACTAAACTGTTCAAAATATTTTCTACAAAATATTTTTACGCTCTTTTTAATTGCGGTATTACCTTTTTGAAAAATTAATATATACAGAGGGAAAATTGAAAAAAAAACATATTTTTACATAAACAACCAGTAAAAACACAACTTTTCGTGAACCGATTCTTCTGGTTCACCACATCCATCTTGTAAATCAAAAAAAGAACCTATATACCAAATTTGGTTGAAATCGGACTTTTCGTTTAAGAGTTATGGTACTATTAAACACATATGTATAGTCGCTATTTTAAATGCCCGCCATTTTTGTAAAAGGCAAAAGCTGAGATGGCCTCATATCTAAATTTGAACCTTTATATGTGTAGTATATGTGGTCCAAATTATATGCTTGTATCATTAAATGTGCAATTGTTTCACATATCGGCCGCACTATAAGAAAAATAGATACCGCTTTCGAAAGAGTGCATTTCCAAGTAGGTATACGCTGTGAGCTCGTACGTAGAGGGAATATTTATAAATTCGCGAGCGCCAGTAGTGGCAAGTCTGTAAAAGTTTACCGGAAATTTGACATAAATGTCAAAGTGATGAATTTAAAATTAAAATTAAAAATATTAATTATACACAATTAGGTCTGGATCCCGCGTATGAAAAAAAAGTTGATTAATAGCAAGCTGAGAATTTGTTAATAGCTTAAGGGTGTTTAGTCGGATAAACTTTGATATATGGGAACACTGGAACAGGGGCAGTTTTAATTGTGGAACAGGTTAAAAATTTGGAACGGTCACGCCACGAAAACGGCACATTTATTTTGTCCGACAGAACAGACTTAAACTCTTCGGACAGAGATTAAACTCTCATGCAAAAATCAGACTGCTATTTATCACCAAATGGGCGTTTTAATGAGTAGAACATGTAGAATATGTCAAATGACAGGAATTATGACAGGTGATAAATAGCAGTCTGATTTTTGCATGAGAGTTTAATCTCTGTTCGGAGAGTGTAAGTCTGTTCTGTCGGACAAAATAAATGTGCCGTTTTCGTGGTGTGACCGTTCCAAATTTTTAACCTGTTCCACAGTTAAAACTGCCCCTGTTCCAGTGTTCCCATATATCAAAGTTTATCCGACTAGACACCCTTAAGCTATTAACAAATTTTCAGCTTGCTATTAATCAACTTTTTTTTCATACGCGGGATCCAGACCTAAATATTAGTTGGTCAAAGCTGTGGTATATATTTTTACCTTAAATATACTTACGTTTTAAATACTGAATTTACGTTTTTTAATGTTCCGGAATATGTAATTATAAATTAATCAGCGCCATCCACACGATAATTGTGAAAGTATCCGAAGTAAGAAATTAATATTTCATCAATAGAACGTCAAAATGATTAGCAAAATCTTAAAAAATCTGTTACAATTTAATTACTTTTTAGTGTTGTAAATATTAAGCGATAACAATTAAATAATAAATTTAAAAATTACCAGTGAAAGTTGAACTAGTAATCCGCCAGGAGCGACACCAGCGAAGCTCAGAGCGTATAAGCATATTTTTAAAGTTTTTTATGAATTTTCAACAAAGATATTATTCATTGAAATCTTGAAAATTGAATTAAAATAAAAATCAAAAAAACATCCTTTCTTTTAAAACTCGTATTAATATATTTTAAAACATATTTTTCTAAATTAAATAATTTGTAATTGTTAGAACATTTATACCAAATTGACATTACCAAGAAAAATAGACCAATGCGGCAATATATCGCCTGTTACATCCCTGTGCTTTGTATTCGAACATCCAAAGGTGGCGATATGAAGTTACTATAGCAACAAAGTAATACATCGATTACAACAAAAAAGAAAAGACTCCACGTCAGAATTAATTTTAGAATTGTCACTTTTGTAATAGTTATAAATTTGTTCTATTTTATTCAAATAAAATATTGTACAGTCCACACCACAAAGTTTAATTTATCTGCAATAAGATAATCCACCAGTAATTCACAATGAAAATATATTGACGTTAAAATTAATATTTTTCTAAAGGTATTATGTTTTTTTCGTACATTTTAATGTTTGATAAATGCCCCAAATTATCGATTTAAAAATTAGTTAATTTAAAAATGTGACATTTTTGTTGCGCGCTCAATTCAAATAAGCGCCCTTGTTAAGTACTTTAAAAAGGGCTATAGATTAGAAACGAATCAAGATGTAAACAAAGTTTTTAGTCAAAATGTTAGTATAAAAGTACCCTGATGATTATGAAATAAATATTTTTTTATTATTGCCTTATTTTCCGAAATACAGCACTTTTAATGAAAAACCATCCCTTATTTCCCTATTTTTGTAAAATGGAGGCGCTGTAGAATTGTAAACTTTTTTTTTTATAAAATAATAAACAATTTCAACTACCTGTTCCCAAATTTTCATCCATCCTTTATTTTTTTTGAGCTCAGATTGTTCTTTGATCGGGCTACAAGGGATGGCGTGAAAGCATCAGTTCGCCAACGAACAAACATAATTTTATTGTTTGAAGAGAGGAAGAAAACTAAATTATTTTTATGGGTAATATGTATGTATATAGGTACTTACCTGCGTTTCGTTATTAACATGTGCTGATAATTTATAGGACATATAACTTGCAAATCCTTCTTGTAGCCAGATATCATTCCACCACGCGTTTGTTACTGAAACAGAAATAAGAGTTTTGCATGTTTCTAATTTACTAAGTACCTAATAAATATGATTACAATAATTTCTCAACATATGATAAAAACATTTAACATAGCTTACCCAAATTCCCAAACCAAAAATGACTTAATTCGTGGAACATCACCAGTTTTATCTGAAATTCGTTGTATATTTCTAACGGCGCAGTAAGTAGACCCTGCCTAAAAGTAATTAACCCCCAATTTTCGGTAGCTGAAGTTCCCACTCGTTGGTATTCAATCATATCTAAAAATCGAAATTAAATGAGAATATTGTGTGTTGGTAATCAGTGGCGGATCCATGGGGGTGTTACGGGGGTCATGACTCCGCCCCCAAACGAAAATTAATATCAATTCAATAAACCTAAAAAAAGAAAAACCGAGAGATCCCACCAAAAAAATATGGCCATCCAAAAATAATTGTAAACACACGTATCCTATGGTTGAAAATACTCAGTGGCCTTGCGTCAGAGAAAAGTAATTTCAAACCCTCATCAAGACCCATGACCCCCCAAATATTTCTGGATCCGCCACTTTGTTGGTTACAGTTCTTTTACGAAATACAATATTAAACCTTGGCACATTATTTCACCTACTGCGTAAAATTTCTAACCTGATCTCAACGAACTACATCATATAGGGTCTGTTATGAATATACCCTAACAACACAAAACATTCCAGGAATGTACTATCAAAGTTCTATTAATGTTTGAATGTCCTGGACGTTCAAGGAACATTCGGTGAATATCTGATTAAGTTATTGGTGGAATGTTACCACAAGACATTCTTTGAACATACTACCAATGTCCTATATTTTAAGAGAGGCCATTTACTATCCAATTTGCATTCATTTTCAAATTTGCCTCGCATGTATATATGTATTTAGGCAATCCAAACCACGTGACTTCTGGTTCTGGTTGGCATACAAAAAGTTACAGGTTACAGAGGTTATGTTTGTAATATCATTTCATTTCATTGTTTATCGTCGTATTTTGTCTAATTTGGATTCATTTGGATTTCGTTTGCTGTATTTTGTGAACTTTATAAACTTTACCACACTACAAAGTGATTATTTTTAAGGAAATTATTATTGAAAACTCCAGATGTTTGGAGAAAGGTAGGGGAAACAATTTTTATTTACTGTTAATTTTTCTCTGATATTTATCAATATTGATGAATTTTGCAAACAATAACATTATTTCTTTTATTGTTTAAATATTTATTGAATCTGAAAATAATTGGGGATTTAGATCCATATACAATTCAGTCAGAATTGGATTTTACCATAAAGTGCATTCCACCAAATTACTATTATATATATTTATACATAGGGCTTCCAATCCCGCAGCCTGAGTTCAATCTCGGTATTTGCGGGACTACGAATTTTCAATCCCGCGGGATTTCGGTATTTGCGGGATCCCGCATATTGAAAATAGTCATATTTCTACGAGTATAAGGCAAATAAAACAGTAAATTAATCGACTAACTCCACATTTATTTAAGTATTATTATTAGTATGAGATTAAAACTGTTTTTTCTTTACAAAAAACAGTAACAAATACTGCAAAAACAAAAAATCTATCTTCTTCAAAAAATACACCAACGAAATTATAAAAATCAACCAAAAAAACCCATTTTCAACTGAAAATTAATGTAGTTTACTAATTTAGTTGCTATATTACTTAGCTATAAGTATAAGTTATTATTATTTAGCTAAAGGGTTCAATTAAAAATGTTTGCAAAGGAAACACAACATATTGGATGGTATGAATAAAAATGGAGTATAAACTCCGAGTACGTTCTCATGAGTATGAGAATAAAGTAAAAGTTTATACTACATTTCATATGAATAAAAATATGTTGATATGATGAGTTTCTACTCACCGTACCTAAGAGTAGATACTACCGCGTGGAGTATGTGCTTACTCTAAAATTTGGAGTATAAACTACATCCTCATGTTTATTCATACGAACCAATATCTAAATCAAAACTGTCATCTGACAAAGTCCTGTGTATTTTAGACACAATATAGCCAGCAGCAGAAAATGTCCTTTCGGCTTCCATACGTCGACGGCATTCCTTTTTAGGCTTTATATGTAAATGTAAGATATTTTCCCATTGACTCCCAAGATTCATATACAGTCATTTCTATTTTAATAATAGACTCAAGTGTATTAGCTCGAGATGGCGACGAGCAAATAAATATTACATGCTGACGATATAGTTAACTCTAACTCCTGTTGCAATGTAAGATCAAGATAGGAACCCGATGATGGAACCTCTACATTGTTTCAAGTGCTTCTTACTTGATCACCCTCTTCGTCATCATTGCTCTCAGATGAATTTAAAAGGCTGAAGTTCATTCCAGTTACAAAATCATTAATTTCTTTTCGAAGTAAACTTTTCGGTGGGGGATGAAAAGTTGCATCGTCACACTACGCTTGGTAACTACGAGGCTTTTGGAGATAAATCAGTTGTGCAGTCACATTTATACGTCGCGTCGTTGTAAAATACGGCGCAAAGACAAAGCTAATTCTGAAGCTAACCTTGAATAATTTTTTTCCAGTTTTCTAATATGTAATTTTGAGCAGCAGCAATGTACACTTTTTTCAGTCCCGCAAATCCCGCGGATCCCGCGCCTGTAATCCCGCATCACGCGGGATTGGAAAATGGCTCGGGATCGCGCAATCCCGCGGGATCCCGAGATCTCGGTATTGCGGGATTGGAAGCCCTATTTATACATATCTGGTGGAGTCTCACAATTACTACTTAAAGTAGCAGATGAAAGCATACAAAAGCCTTCAGGCACATAAATATTTTACAGCTGGATTTGTTTTTAAAGTTGGAGTAAAGTTGGAAGTCACAAGCAACAACTTCGTAAGTACCTACAAGAATATTGAGGAAATCCAGCTCCTCGATACTACTGGGCAAACTAGAAGTTTGAAGAGTACAAAGCCTTTTGAACTAGTTTGAGTGATAGGTGATAGTGAAAAGCAGAGCATAATGCTTGTGTGCCTGTGTATGTTAGAATAGTGCGGTTAGAAAAGCTGAGCATAGTGCTTGTGTGCCTCTTAGATTAGATAAGAGACGCTATGGAATAAGCTCTTCATTTTAAGGAACAGTAGTAATTTAGGTTAAATTAAAATTGCTCATTGGTCAGAGTTATGACCAGATTGTAATTGTAATGTACAATTCAATACAATGAATCGTCATCGTAGTGATGATTATGGAAAAAAATATATAACAAGATTTTGTGCAATAAAAATGTTTATATTTATCAAGGATGTATTATTTGGTATGGCCACATATACTTCTGGTATATCGTCGGTGATGTGACAATACCTCCTATCTGCTTTTTCATGAATTTTGTAGGAGATGCAAAACTTGTTTGGCCACCTACTGTTTACATATATTTTTTTACTTGTTTTGTAGTAAATTCAACTATCTATTTACTTCAAAACAAGTCAAAACTTACGCATGAAAACAGGAGGTGACCTTAAAAAATATTTTTCGTCTCCTGCAAAACTCATGAAAAAACATATAGGAGGTATTGTCACATCACTGACGATATATTTCAGAGAATGTCTAAACAATATACATTGAATGTCCTAAGAACATTCGTAGACATTTATGGAATGTTCCAACAAGACATTCAGTCTAAAAATATACTGTGAATGTTCAAAGAACATTCGTAGACATTCATGGAATGTTCCAACAAGACATTCAAGGAATGTTTAAAATGCTGACACAGCACTTTGCTGGGACTTTTCAGGGACGTTCGTGTGCTTTTGGGGACATTCCAGGAATGTTTTCAATGTCCTGTGTGTACCTTCTAGGAACATTCCTGGAATGTTTTCTGTTATTAGGGTATATTATACAATACACAGTGAGGACGTTTGAGGTGGAATAAATTCATTTTCTCGAGAATGGGTGACTCTGGAGATAATTCCCGAAACAGGTCAATTTTTATTTTTAAATTATAATTGTTTGGCATACATATCATACTAGTGACGTCCTAGGTATAATGACGTAATCAATGATTTTTTTAATGAGAATAGGGGTCGTGTGACAGCTCATTCAATTCTCTATTCACTAATATAAACAATAACCTAGTTATTTATACAGGGTGCCTAAAAACATTTTTTTTAATAAATTAATTGAGACAAAAAGAAGAATTTATGTAATTTATTTAATGTAAAATACATTTTACTGCCGTCAGAAAACAGAAAAAAATGTTAATTTGAAAAATAAAGATTGCTTTTCGCCTATGTTAATTAAATGTTCAAACTGCAAAGAGGCAGGTGGTTGGCAGCTTTAATATTGTATTTAAGCGAAAAACAATATTTATTTATCAAACAAACATTTTTTCCTGGTTTTGGACAACAGCAAAATGTATTTCAAATTAAATAAATTGTATACATTCTTCTTTTTGTCTGAATTAATTTAATTAAAACAAATTTTGGGCACCCTATATAAATAATTATTATGTTAATGTTTATATTAGAGAATATAGCATTAAATAACCTTTCGAATGAGCTATCACACGACCCCCATTCTCATTTAATAAAATCATCGATTACGTCATCAAGCCCAGATGGATGACGTCACAAGTATGATATATATGCCAAAAAAAAGAATGTGTGTGTACTTTGTACGCACGTAAGAAGTTATACTTCTATTATTATGATTTCAATGAAATTAATATACTTAACAGGTTATTTGTATTTTATTTAAATATTAAATTAACTTTCTTACCTACCACTTTTAAAAATTTTTAATTAAAACGATACCAAAAATTAAAAAAAAAAAGAATATGAATCGTCCGGGATTTGAACCCGGGACCTCCCGATCTCCGATCACACGCTCTACCACTATGCTATATTGCCTTTGCTTTGACAGGTTACAAGATTTCTCATACATACTGACAAATTTAATTGACCAAGAAGTGAAGTATACAAAAATACTTTAAATATACTTACTATTATTATAAAATATTTTATTCCCGAGGAAGACAAATCCAAAAACACAAAAATTATAATAAATAATACATTTACTAAAAACACTAATATATCCTTTTATACATACATATCTTGAAATATTAGCAACGAAATACATACTGTCTGTGCGCATGCGCCCGGCATTATAAATTTTCACTCTCGATCGTAAAGAAGTATAACTTCAAAAATTATAATTTAAAAATAAAAATCGACCTGGTTCGGGATTTATCTCCAGAGTCGCTCATCCTTGAGAAAATGAATTTATTCCAACTCAAACGTGCTCACTGTATATGGCTATATAAAACTAAAGTTTGATAATTGCAACATTTTATACAGTGTTAGTCTAAAGTCCGGTCCCTCCTCGCATCTTTTGAACGGTTATACTTATAATCGTGGAATTTGGAGGGAGTAAATAAACGGCCGTAAGCTTCTCAAATAATTATAACAGGTGACATAATAGTGATTAGGTCAGTAATCAAAATGGTTTACGGCTGATTGAACTCGCGGCATCGTTAGGAATGGTGGTAGTAACTTAGTAAGTACGTGCTTTCCCCACAAACACATCCATAAAGCCACGTGGCAGTCACCAGACGGTCAGACCAAAAATCAAATTGACCACGTACTTATAGCAGGGTTGTTAACTCTACGGATTTTTCCGTAGATCTACGGATTTTCGAAATTATTTCGGATTTTCAGATATCGACCACATTTCTACGGATTTTTCAGCTGCAGCCATTAAGAAGCTAAAATGAGGATTTTTTTACTCTTAAGGTGTCATTCTTCTTCTTTTTTGGTCTATCAAGTGTCACTATTCTTCTTTTTGGTCTGTCAAGTGTCATTCTTCTTCTTTTTTGGTCTGTCAAGCATCATTCTTCTTCTTTTTTGTCTGTCAAGTGTCATTCTTCTTCTTTTTTTGGTCTGCCAAGTGTCATTTTCTGTCAGATTTCTGCACTACGGATTTCTACGGATTTTTGAACCGCCATCTACGGAAATATTCAGTTGCGTTGTTAACAACCCTGACTTATAGATAGTCGACATTTCTCCGATGTAATGAACGTAAGGTAGAGGTGCTAATATATAGACTCCGGTCACTACCTTATAAAATCAAAACTTAGAGCACGCATATCTAACGCAAAAAAGGTCACAGCACAAAATCCACAAAATATAATACTGAGGTGCTAAAATCTGAAACTGATAGAGCTAATTACATGACAATATTAAACGAAGCGTTATCAAAAATCGAAGTAAATTTAAGTACAGTAGGAAAAATGAAAAAATACCCATGAACGAACATATAAAACACGCTGTATTTTCCTGTCACCGTGTCACACAAAAAATTGGCCAGCGCAAGTACATGTAATAATTATTGTTACATGTACTTGCACTGGACAATTTTCTTTGTGACACGGTGACAGGAAAATACAGAGTGTTTTACATGTTCGTTCATGGGTATTCTTTCATTTTTCCGACTGTATAGAAGAGCATTGGACCAAATGTAAAGAAGCTATGCACAGCGGCTGAAACTGTATTAAAACCTATCAAGACCAGAAAAAACGAAGATTGGTTCGATGAAGAGTGTAGACATATCAACCAACAAAAAAATGAAGCTTATAAGATTATGAAAATCTTAGAAGAGAAGAAAAGAGAATGTTTAAAAGAAAAAAGAAAGAACAATACGAACACGCTCTGAACGAAATTGTTAACTACCACAATGGAAAAGACTCACGAAAATTCTACCAACAGATAAAACAGCTACAGAAAAGAATTAAAACCCAGAATTATATCCTGTAAAGATAGGGACGGCTCTATAATTAGTAACAAAGAACAGATACATACTAAACAGATGGACGAACCATTTTGAAGAACTTCTTAGTGGCAATCATGAAGATGGCGAGATTGAGGGTCCCACACCTTTCTCTGCCACATCGTTAATTACAACTAGTATCTGACACTTACTCTTAGCGGTTATATTATATCTGTCTTAATAAAATTACATTCTAATATATTAAAGAAATTTAAACTAGCACTTGTTACAAAATCATATAAATCTTTATTAATAGCTGTTTTTTTTTCAATTGTAGCTTTCAATATGCGTCTCCGTCCATCTTGGGTTTTCTAGTGCTAATAATTATCTTTTATTATATCAAAAAGTAGGTTGTCGTCAAAAAAGCAAGACAAACCAGCTCTTTCGATAGATATTCCAAGTGATTTTTGAATTTATCTAATGCTGTTTGACGACCGCCCATTTATAGCTACAATTGAAATAAAAACAGCAAAATAAAGATTTATATAATTTTGAACATTGCCTTACTGTAATAAAGGAAATGATTGCTAGAAAGAGAAAAATAAAGGAGAAATGGCGAAGACAAATAACTACCAAGAGAATCACCAAGAAAATTAAACTACAATTGCGTAATACCAAAAATAATAAAATACAAGAATATCTTACAGTCTTATCAGCAGAAACAGATGGAAGGCAACCAGAAAAATCAAACAACGGAAAATTGCTTAAATTATTCTCATACCTAAACCAGGGAAAAAATAAAACTCAGGTTACTTCATACAGACCAATATAAGCCTGCTACCTGTTCTATTAAAAATATTGGAACAACTTCTTCTTAAAAATAATTATCCCCAATCATAGAAGAAAGGAAATTAATTCCCCAAAATCAATTTGGGTTCAGAACACAACACGGAACGATAGAACAGATACATAGACTGTTGTGCTGCATTTCTGGATATTGGTCAGGCCTTCTACAAGGTATGGCATGCTAGTATAAAAAGCTATATTTCCAAGTGATATTTCCTAGTCAAGCAGGATAATGAATACACAGGCCTAAGACCAATAAAACCCGGAGTACTTCAAGGAAGTATCTTGGGAGAGATATTGTACTTGCTCTACACTGCTGACCTACCTACAAGTAACAGAACAACGTGTGCAACTTTTGCTGATGACACCGCTATACTAGCCTCTCACCATGATCGAAATCACAGCATCCAGAACTCTTCAAAAAGATCTTAACAATATCCAAAGATGGTTTAAAAAATGGAAGATATAGGCGAATGAGACTAAATCCATCCATTTAACATTCACCATGAAAAAGCAAACATGTCTATCTGTAACTCTGAACGAAACACAACTCCCACAAACCGATATTGTCAAGTACCTAGGAATCCACCTTGATAGGAGATTAACTGGGCAAAAGCACATTTTCACAAAAAGAAAACAACTAGGAATAAAGTTCCGAGAAATGTACTGGATCATCGGTCGTAAATCTACACTAACTCTTGAAAACAAGCTGCTGATATACAGTGAGGACATTTGAGTTGGAATAAATTCATCATCTCGAGAATGGGCAAAGTACCCCGCACAAACCTTATGGAAATTAGGTCCCAGTGGATTTAGTTCATACTTTGGGAAAATACTCTTTGAAGCATCCTGATAAAAAGTTCTCAAGGGCACATCTCGATCGTATGGAGGATTTTCAAGATATGGAGGCACAAACTCGGAAAATTATAAGATTTACCGGGTATTCCAATTCCCTGAGTTACTGGTTATCTGGCAACATGTAGAAGTTTGGATTAAATAAAAATACTAGTAGTCTAGTATTTTTTCCTGGTTATCCAATGGCGACCTTTACTTTTACCTTGACCTTCAACGGACGTCATCTTCTAGAGTTTCGAGGGTTTTCAGCATTAAATTGATATAAACAGTTTTTGGGATCGCTAAACACGAACATACCATCATAATTGACTTCCGGAGGACGAGATGGCTAGGGCCACGGCAAGTGACGTCATTTTCTAGAGTTCCAAAGGTTTTCGGCATTTAATTGATGCAAATGAATTACTGGACGGTTTTTTGAGGTCGCTAAACACATAATCGACTCCCGGAGCACCTGGTTTCCAAGGTCAATAAAAGGGGCTCCTGGAGTTTCGAGGGTCTTCGGTACTACATTGATGCAAACGGATTACTCATAGGTTTTTGGAGTTGCTGAACACGAATACCCCATCAGAACAGACATCGGAGTACCTGGTTCCTAAGGCACGTCATGCTTTGGAGACTCGAGAGATTTCGGTACTAAATTAATGTAAACTAATTACTCACAGGTTTTTGGGACTGCTGAATGTGAATACGTCATCAGATCCGACCCACGGAGCATCTGGTGCCTAAGGCAGGTCTTCTTCTGGAGTTTAGACAGGTTTCGGCATTAAATTTAAGCAGATGGGTTTTACTGATGGGCTTTTGGGACTTCTGAACACAAATACGTCATCAGAACAGACACCAGGGTACCTGGTGCCTAAGGCACGTCATCTTCTGGGGTTTCGACAGTTTTCGGTACTAAATTGATGCAAGCGGATTACTATTGTGTTTTGGAGTTGCTGAGCACGAATATGACTTAGATAAAAGACTTTGGAGTATCTAGTGGCCACGATGAATAACACTATAAAGATAGAATATAGTACATCTATCTTAAAATAAATGAAGGAAAAACATAAATTGAGTTTATATTTATAAATAATTAAAAAAAATGAATAGCACAACATAGTTATTTTAATAAAAATCTACAAATAGAAAAAAAAACTTTTTACCAATTTGTACGCTTTCTTTGGACATCAACTAAGAAAACCTCCGAGTACTCGGTGTGTACCAATCCGTTTGCATCAATTTAGTACCGAAAACTCTCGAAACTCCAGAAGATGACGTGCCTTAGGCGATAGGTGCTCTGGTGTCTGTTCTGATGGCGTATTCGTGTTCAGCAACCCCAAAAAGCCATGAGTAATCCATTCGTATTAATTTAATGCCGAAAACTTTCGGAACTCAAGAAGATGAATAACCTTCGGCACAGAAGTAATCCAGTAAATCCAGACGTGCCGTAGGCATAATGTGATTCGTGGGTCGGATCTGATAGTGTATAGTACATTATTTCACGGTATTGTTATACATTTTAAAGAAGCGCTTGGATTGACATAAAATTTGGCATACACATAGCTAACATGTCAAAGAAAAAAAGTGATATTGCGCCGATTTGTGCTTTTGCCCTGGGGGTAACTTTCACCTCCTCTTGGGGGTGAAAAAATATATGTCGAAAATAAGACCAGCAAAATAAGCAAACTAATGAATATAACTGAAACATCAACAGTAGAGGAGCTATATAGAAACGTAGTCGTTAGCGTTAAAAAAGCTGCAAAAGAAGCACTCGGCTTTAACACTCAAAGACAAAGTGAAAAACTATGGTGGAACAAAGAAATAGAAGCACTCGTAGAAGAGAAAAAACAAGCGTATATCAGATGGCTGAGCAATAAACAACAAAAAGATAGAGATGAATACCTGGAACTCAAAAGAATAATAAGAAGAACAACAGTAAAAGCAAAAAGAGAAATGTGGGATAAGAAGTGCCAGGAAGTTAATACCTACCTGGGAGGCAGAAAATGTACAGAAACATGGAAGTTCCTCAATAAAATAAGAACTAACGAAAGGAAGAGCACAAACATTCAATTAATATCCACACAAAAATGGGAAAAGTACTATGGGGAACTACTGACAGAAAATAGGGACGAATACTTAACTCAATCACCAACAGAGGTTAACATTGAAGGAGAAGATATAACAATACAAGTGACAGAAATTAGAAAAGCTATAAAAGAACTGAAAAACGGTAGGTCTCCAGGACCAGGGGATATCCCAGCCGAACTAATAAAATGTGGATCACAAAAATTATTTGAAACCGTCACTTGGTGCATAAATCAATTTATAAATGGTTCTCCCGTACCCGACGAGTGGAAAATTGCTTATATTTCGTCGATCCATAAGAAAGGAGAAAAGCTTAAATGTGAAAACTATAGAGGGATATCAGTGACTAGTACATTCAGCCGTTTGTATGGACGAATAATTAGAGAACGCATTGAGAAGGAGTACAAAGACCAATAGGAAGAAGAACAATCCGGTTTTCGAACAGGAAGAAGCTGTACTGATATCTTCTGCCTCAAACAACTAATAGAAAAAAAATTAAGCACAGATCAAGAAACCCACCTCATGTTTATTGACTTGCAGAAGGCGTACGATACAGTTCCTGTAAACAAACTCTGGAACGTGTTACGACAGATGAATATTAGTGTCACCTTAATAAAAGCCTTAAGAAATTTGTATGAAGGGTCAACATCACAAATAAAAACTGGAAACAGATTATCGCAAAGCTTCCTGGTTAATAAAGGTCTACGTCAGGGGTGTTGTGTATCACCGACCTTATTTAAAATATATGTTGCAAAAGCATTGAAAGAGTGGAAACGAAAATGCAGAGGCATGGGCGTAGACCTTGGAGAGATTTGCTTATATACATTGCAGTTTGCTGATGACCAGGTTGTTATAGCAAACGATAAAGATGATTTAGAGTACATGGCAAGGAAATTACAAGAAGAATATAGAAAGTGGGCATTAGAAATTAATACAGAAAAAACAAAATACCTGCCAATAGGTACCGAACTATTGAACATCACATTAGAAAATAATGAAATCATCATGCCCTGCGACCATTACACATATCTAGGAATCGTTTTTGACACAACGGGGAAAGATGATGAAAAAATAAAGAGAAGAATAACACAATCCAGAAAAACAATTGGTTGTCTAAATAGCGTACTGTGGAATCATGAAATAGGAAAAAGAAGAAAACACAATATCTACGAATCTCTTATTAAAAGCAGTCTATTGTACGGAGCAGAAACTTGGCGGATAACCGAAAACAACAGAAGAAAACTGGAGGCAGTAGAAATGGACGCTTTTAGAAGATCAGTAGGAGTGTCACGCAGAGAGAGAATACGTAATGATGAGATAAGACAGCGAATGGGGGTTGACGGCTCTCTAACAACAGACATAGAAAGAAAACAGCTGATATGGTACGGACACGTCCAGAGGATGGATAACTCAAGACTCCCTAAAATAATTATGCAATGGGTACCACCAAACCGCAGAAAGGGAGGAAGACCCAAGAAATCTTGGAGAGAGGGAGTAACGAAGGCGATGAGCGCAAGAGATCTTAGAGAGGGCCAATGGGATGATAGAGTGTCATGGAAATTAGGCATCGGACAACGTCGCAAGACGTTTTAAAACCGATTGATATATAAATAAGACCAGAAATGGATAAACTGTCTAATTCTAAGTCACTTTTGTTCTACTGAGCTTTTTCGCCAAGTCAACACTTTTCGAGTTATTTGCGAGTGAATATGTTCATTTTTCAACAAAATAACCACGTTTTTAGACGGTTTTTCGCAAAAATTTCACAAAGTAAGTATTATGCCGAAAAAAATATTCGTAGCAAAAATATAGCCTGTAAAAAAGTAAAATAAAATAGTGTACGCTTGAGGTCTCTGGACCTCGTAGAACCAGAGTTATATCCAATGAAAAATAGGTTTACATTCGCCAAATTTTGAATTGAATATTTCAACGTGAAATATCCAAAAAATGAAGCACTTTTTGGGGAAAACCCATTACAACTTTTTTGAAATATTTAAAAAGGCTTTATTTCTGTTTTCATAACAAGTTTCTAGCATTAAATATAACCAAGTTACGCTCAAAATAAAGTTGGTCTCTTTTGTTTTGGCAAAAAAAAATCAGATCACCCCCTAATTACAACTTAAATGAAATTAATCGTTACCGCTTCACAAATTATTTAACTTATGTTGTGTTTATATGATCTGTAAGTTTCATCGATTCAAAGTGCTTATTTTTGAAAAAAATTGGTTTTAAATTAAAAGTTTTAAAATTTTTAATTTTGAATAAAATGGTTTTTTTTCAAAATAACTTAAAAATTGTTAGAGGTACAAAAAATCTCAAAAAACAAAAAAGTCAGCATTGCTTTTCTGAATATCTTGTATTTTTTTGTTTTTCTGTAAGACAAAAATTGATTAAGATTTGGTGTTTCTAAATCTGCATACACTCGTGATTAGCCACTCGTTCAAGCCATTTTAACTAAAAGTAAGGACTTTCAACCGATGAAACTTAAAGATCATATAAACAATACATACACGAGTAAAGAAACTTGTGAAGTGGTAACGATTAAGTTCATTTGAGATACTAATTTGGAGGTGATTTTCCCGATTTTTTTACCAAAAAAAGGGACTTTATTTTGAGCATAACTTGTTTACTTTTGATGATAGAATTTTTTTTATAAAACAAAAATGAAGCTTTTTATGAAGTTTAAATAAGTTGTAAAACGTTTTCCCCAAAAAGTTCTTTATTTTTTGGTTATTTCACGTTAAAGTATTCCATTTGGAATTTGACGAATATGAACCTATTTTTCATTAGTTATAACTCTCTGCTTTTACTAGGTATAGAGACCTAATGTACAGTATACTCCATTTTTTTCAATTTTTTACAGGATATATTTTTGCTATGAATGTTTTTTCGACAAAATACTTACTTTTTAAGTTATTTGTGTAAAACCGTCTAAAAGCGTGGTTATTTTGTTGAAAAATGAACTTATTCACTCGCAAATAACTCGAAAAGTATTGACTTAATGAAAAAACTCTATAGAACAAAAGTTACTTAAAATTAGTAAATTTATTAATTCCCGGACTTACTTTGTACGTATATTTTTTCACCCCCCGAGAAGGGGTGTGTAATGTATTGGCCATGTAATTATAAACCCCACTCGCGACGCTCATGCATTGCTAATTATCGCATTATATTTTAGTTAGTTTACAGGTAAAAGAATTAACCAGTTGTATTTGATATGTAGTCAAATAAATATTTGTTTTGGGTTCATCCAAGTGTTTTTGTGCCAAACATTTCATGGCGACGGGATAAAAACGTTTTTAAAGTTTGTAAGTGAATACAAAATGTCGAAAGGCGGGAAATTAGATTTACCGTTAAATTTGGAATTTAATCCCAGAATTTGTGAATGAAATGTGTTTATAAAAAGACTAGAACAATATTTCATCGCTAGAAAAAATACAGATGTTAATATTAAAAGAGCTATTTTGTTATAATAAAGCCTTTCAAAAGAAGCTTATATCTTGTTATCCGACTTGTCCGTGCATAAAAAAACCTGAAGAATGTGAATTTAATATCATTGTAAAAAGCCTAGTGTATAACAAAACTTGTTTAGTGTGGGTAGAAAGGGCAAAGTTTTATGGTGCTTCAAAAACAAACAGTGAAAGTGTACAAGATTGGAGTGTACGTTTAAAAAAACTAGCCGATACTTGTGAATTTGGAAATAATTTGGAAACGAAATTAACAGATATGTTTATTTCAAAATATAATGATGGAAAAGTAAAGAATACGCTATTTTCACTGAAGTCAGATATCACATTTAATAAAGCTAAACAGCACAAATTGAAGAAGCAGCAATAACTGGCATTAAAGAAGTAGATAGCAGAAGTGTGGTGAAAATGGAACCAGTAGAAGAAAGGGAGGTGTGTCAAATAAGGAGTGGAAGTTGCAGTAAGGAAATATTGCAAGTATCACAGCGTGGGGATGGCAGAGCACATCAACAAGAACGGCGATTTAAGGAGACCAGACCTTCAACTTCAGGGATGCAGAGACATAGTTCGAATTTTAATCGTGATGAGTTCAGTGGTAGTGTTCAAAAGTGTTTTAGGTGTGCTAAAAGACATCCGCCTTCAGTATGTCCCTATAAGGATTATATCTGCAATTTATGTAACGTTCGAGGACACTTAAAACGGGTATGTAGAAATAGATTTTAAAATTTATTGGAAGAAGGAACTGAATCATCTGTATTATGTATATCATCAAATAATGATCCGCCAATTTATATTGATATTAATATTAAAGGTATGTTTAAATTTGAATTAGATTCGGGCGCCGCGGTCTCTGTCCTACCATTTAGTATATATAACAAATATTTTAATACACAACCATTATCTCAAGTTAATGTATCGTTAGTTAATTTTTCAGGAGGCAAGCTTCATCCTAAGGGCAAAATTAACTTACCAGTAACTTTTTCAAAACAAACAATTTGGATTTTTTTGTTGTGCATTGAGAAACTCCAGCCTTGCTAGGTAGAAATTTTATTAGGTGTTATAATATGGGTTTCACGGAACTAAATTTTATTGAAACGGATAAAAATAATGAAATAATGGGGTGGTTAATGAAAGATTTTCCCACTGTAGTTTCTGACAAATTGGGCACATTTAATAAATTTCAGTTAAAATTTAATATTAAACCAGATGCCAGACCTAAATTTTTTAAACCCAGAGTGGTTCCTTTTTCTTTAAGAAACAAGGTAGAGATGGAATTAGATAAAATGGTCCAGGAGGGCATTATATCTGCAGTTGAATTTTCGGAATGGGGAACACCCATAGTACCGATTTTAAAAAATGATGGAGGTGGTGATTTCAAAATAACTATCAATCCTTTTATCGAAGCGGATAAATATCCGTTACCACGGATCGAAAATTTATTTGCTAAGTTCGAGGGTGGTCAAGAGTTTTCTAAAATTGACCTGAGTCAAGCTTATCAGCAAGTTGTGATTCATCCAGATTTTCGGAAATATACGGTTATTAGTACTCATAAGGAATTATTTGCATTTAATCGTCTACCGTACGGAGTTGTATCAGGTCCATCCCAGTTCCAACGTATTATGGAACAAATATTTCTCAATATGCCAAGTATATCTATTTTTTTTTAGATGATATTCTAATTACAGGAAGGAATAGGGAAGAACACACTAAGAATTTGTGTAAAGTTTTAGCGATTTTACAAGAATGTGGTCTTACAGTAAAAAAAGAAAAATGTACGTTTTTCGCGGAATCAGCATCTTATCTTGGATTTATAATTGATAAAAGGGGCATGCATAAAAGTCAAGATAAAATTCGGGCTATTGAGGAAATCACAGAACCTACGAATGGGACACAACTAAAATCGTTTTTGGGAAGTATAAATTATTATAATCGATTCATTCCAAATCTCCCAAACATTGTTCATTGTTTATATAAGTTTTTAAAACAAAATGTAGTTTGGCACTGGGATGAAGAATGTCAATTAGCTTTTGACACTATTAAACAAATGTTAGCTTCAGATCTAGTATTAGTTCATTACGACCCAACTTTAGAATTAAATTTGACGGTTGATAGTTCAGATTATGGGATCGGAGCTGTTCTCTCGCATAGTTTGAAAGATTGTAGCGAGAAACCAATATATTTTGCTAGTAGAACGCTCAGCGATACCGGAAAGGCTTATTCGACTCTAGATAAAGAAGCAACGGCTATAGTGTGGGGAATCAAACGTTTCTACCAATTTTTATATGGGAAGGAGTTCAATTTAATCACAGATAACAAGGCGTTAGTATCCATTTTTGACCCTAAAAATGGGATACCGGTTACGGAGGCCAAGAGAATGCAGCGATATGCAGTATTTTTAAGTGGTTTCAATTTTAATATAAAGCATGTATCGACACAAAAAAATGTAGCAGACGTTTTAAGTAGATTGCCTTCAAATAAGTCGATAAGGTTAGATTCTTCTAAGTTTAATATAGAGGAAACTGTTAATTTAAATTATTTAGCAGAAATCGAAGAAATTCCTATTAATGTGAGTGATATAAGGAAAGAAACAGAATTAGATCCGATTTTGTCTCGTGTAACTAAATATGTTATGGCCAAATGGCCCACAAATGTTGAATTAAAAATTAAACCCTATTTCCTTAAACGAAATGAAATATCTATTGAAGATGACGTCTTATTGTGGGGACAAAGAGTAATTGTTTCTAGTAAACTACGAAATAAATTACTGAATGAATTGCATTCAGCTCACTTTGGTATAGTTAAGATGAAATTATTAGCGAGGTCCAGGGGCGGTTTCTCCATTGGTTCACTTGTGCAGTGAACACCCAATAAAAGTTCATTAAAATACAGTTTTTTTTTTAAATCTCATAAATATTAAAATATCATTAAAATATTTTTTTAATCTCATAGAATCATTAAAATATAACTTTATTTAGTAATCATATTTATTTGCTCTACGCCGCTGGATGCATTTGGTAAGTGCAGATGACTTATGCTCGGGTGCAGAATTCAAATTGAACCAGCCACTAATAACCTACCGCTATAAGTTAGAAAGAGAAATCTTAAAATCGGTGAAAAAGCATTTCGCCTATATAAAACAGCAAGAATTTGTGCAGTGCACCTAGAGACCAGTGAAGCGTTTTGGCACGTTTCGGTTCACAGTTTGGAATTTTCTGTTGTGGGTTCTAGTTAAATACGGTTAAATCTTAAATACAATATTAATAGTTTTATGATGGAGCCTTATTCAGTGGATTTTATAAAAGAAAATGCAAATAGTTTTGAAAATCGACTTCTTATAAAAAAGAATCCACCTCGGCCGGAGATAAACTTGGTACAAGAATGTGCTATAAAAAACAAAAAGTTTAAACGTTGCTTTAAAGTTGAACAATATAAAAAAAACTTCGTCGTTGTGCGGGTGTGATAAACTAAATTCTTTGTTTTGTTTTCCATGATTAGTATTTTCGAAAAATGAAACTATTTCTTCAGAGTGGACAAAAACGGGCGTTCAGGATTTATGTCATTTATAGACAAAAATTAAAAAAAACACGGATCTTCTGAAATTCATTTAAAAAATGAATTGCAACTCTCAGATATTGGCAATATTGATATTGCCTATGCAATAAGTAAATATATAATTTGGTCAGAAGTACGAAAGTATAATAGTTTCACTAATCCGCTGGTCCGCTGGGTTTAAGCTGTTGATTCGAAATGTTGATTAAATTCGAAAATATGATTTTGATAAACTTTTATGCGATTGCGAGTCTAAATTAATCATAATTAAGAGTTGGCGCAATGATACGAAATGACCGTTAAATTGAGACGAATCTATTCATGTAAGTTTTATTGAATTTGAGTAACATTATATATTCCATAAGATGTGCTCCGTGTCCTTTAGACAAAAAAGGGCAAGGTCCCAAAAATTTTTCGCCTGTGCCGCAATTGCCCGCGGCTTTTATTCACAGTTTCTATAATTACATTCCTTAATTGAACACCCATTTTAAATTACCACGAGCCGCCACTGGCGAGGTCTTATATTTGGTGGCCATCATTAAATACAGAAATTGAAGTTCTCAGCAAGAACTGCATTCCTTGTCAGCACATGCAGGCAGATCTTCCTAAGGTTTCCTTACAAGGCTGGAGCATTCCTCAAAATGTTTGGTCACGCGTGCATATAGATTTTGCCGAAACACGAAAAACTCAATTTCTTATAATTTTGGATACTTTTTCTAAATGGGTAGAAGTTTGTCCAATGTCGTCAATGACCTCAATGGCTACGATTGCTAGGGAGTGTTTTGCTCGTTATGGTTTACCGGAAATACTTGTCAGCGATTACGGCCCGCAGCTAACATCGCAAGAATTTAAACATTTTACTTTAATTAATGGTATTAAACATATAACAATACCTCCTTTTTCAGCACATTGCAACGGTGCTGCTGAAAATAGCGTTAAAACAGTCAAACATTTTTTGTTAAAAGATATTGATCAAAGAAATATTAATTTATCATTGTCTAAATTTTTATTAACATACAGGAACACAGTGCACCTGTCGACAGGTACTTCTCCCGCTAAAATATTTTTTGGAAGGGCTTTGCGAACGCGTCTAGATGTAATTAAACCTGATGATTTGCAAAACTAACAATCAAACCCAGTTGATTTAACACAAATTAGACGTAACTTGATGCAAGCGCAAGAAAATAATAACAAATATTATAGGGGGAGGAGACATGTAGAGCTTGTAGTGGGGGATATCGTTTTAGTTAAAGATTATAGAAACACCAAGGTGTCGTGGTGAAAAGCAAAGATTTTACGAATTTTAGGTAGAAGAGCATATTTGGTAAATCCGTTAGGTAGTAAATTTACGTGGAAAAGACATTGTAATCAAATTAAAATAGTTTTTAATAGTAATTTAGAAGGTATTACATTTGCGGAGACGATGCACGATAGTTCAGAGGAAAATAATATTCAAAATAATGAGGAAAATGTTATCCAAGCCGCTACAAACTCAACAGGAAATCTAGGTGGGGAGCCTCAGCTAGACTCTCAAAATGATAGTGATGTTATCCAAGAGTCAGGCATCCCACATAGACGTCAAATAAGATCTAGAAAAGAACCAGAACATTTTGGATTCGAAATATAGTATTTAAAAGTTTAGTTTTGTTGTGTTCCTAAATTTAGTTATAAGTAGGATTTTAGGGTGGGGTGATGTAATGTATTGGCCATGTAATTATAAAACCCACTCGCGACGCTCATGCATTGCTAATTATCGCATTATATTTTAGTTAGTTTACAGGTAAAAGAATTAACCAGTTGTATTTGACATGTAGTCAAATAAAGATTTGTTTTGGGTTCATCCAAGTGTTTTTGTGCCAAAAATTTCAGGGTGAAAACCACTCCCAGAGAAAAAGCACACATCGGCACAATATCAATTTTTTTCTTTGACTTGTTAGCTATGTATATGGCAAATTTCATGTCAATCCAAGCGGTTCTTTAAAATTTAGAGGTTTTGCAATATTTTACCGTTAAAGAACGTACAAGTACTAGTATGTAAGGTCCTAAGAGCATTTAATTCCTCCATTTGATTCCTCCGAAACTCCAGAAGATACCCTATCTTAGGCAACAGGCGCTCCCGTGTCTGTGCTGATCACGTATTCGTGTTCAACAACCCCAAAAACCTATAACTAATCCGTTTGCATTAATGTAGTACCGAAGACCCTCGAAACTACTACCGAGTGTCGGTTCTGGTGGCATATTCGTGTTTAGCGACCTCAAAAAACCCTCCAGTAATTCATTTGCATCAATTAAATGCCGAAAACCATCGAAACTCTAGAAGATGACGTCCCTTGCAGTGGCCCTGGCCACCACGTCATCCGGAGGTCAATTCTGATGGCATATTCGTGTTTAACGATCCCAAAAACCCATGAGTAATCTGTTCTAGGAAAAATCCTAGACTACTAGCATTGTATAACTAGACTGTGTAGATAAACAACGCTACTAGTACTTTTATTTAATCCAAACTTTTACATGTTTCCAGATAACCAGTAACTCAGGGAATTGGAATACCCAGTAAATCTTATAATTTTCCGAGTTTGTGCCTCTATATCTTGAAAATCCTCCATACGATCGAGTTGTGCCCATGAGAACATTTTATCACAATGCTTCAAAGAGTATTTTCCCAAGGTATGAACTAAATCCACCGGGACTTAATTTAAACAAGGTTTGTACGGGGTACTTTGGAGAGAAATCGCGAGACAAGTAGAGTTTTATTTTTAAATTATGACTTTATGGCATATATGTCATACTAGTGACGTCATCCATCTGGGCGTGATGACGTAATCGATGACTTTTTTAAATGAGAGTAGGGGTTGTATGATTGCTCATTTGAAAGGTTATTTAATTATGTATTAATTAATATAAACGTTAACATAATTAACTCTCGAAACCCAAAAGACTCCATCTTTAAACAAATAAATGTTTAAAAATAATAAAATCTTTGGATTTCTTGGTTCGGAAGCAGATTCTCTCTTATACCAATTCCCCATCCTTCTAAAAATTGCAAGGAAAAGAGTGATGAATGTAGAGACATGGGGAGTCTACATAGTTGCACTCCACAACATATCAATTCACCGAGGTAAAGATCAACAAATCTGCTTCCTAGTACTCGATACGTGAGTAAAACCGTGGGTAGATGTTAACATAATTATTTATACAGGGTGTCCAAAAAAATTAATGTTGAAATAAGTTGACTGAGACAAAGAGAAGAATTTATGTAATTCATTTAATTCAAAATACATTTTGATGCTGTCAGAAAACAGAAAGAAATATTTATTTGACAAACAACTATTATTTCCGCTTAAATTTAACGTTAAATCTGCCACCTACCTGTCTCTTAGCAATTTGAACATTTAATTTAAGCGAAAAGCAATGTTTATTTGTGAAATAAAGATTTTTACCTGTTTTCTGACCGCTGTAAAATGTATATTGAAATAAATAAATTGCTTACATTCTTCTTTTATTGCCAATTAATTTAATAAAAAAATATATTTTGACCACCCTGTATAAATAATTAGGTTATTGTTTATATTGCTGAATAGAGAATTGAATAACCTTTCAAATGAGCTATCACACAACCCATACTCTCATTTAAAAAAAAATTATCCATTATGTCATCATTCCGAGATGGATGACGTCACTAGTATGATATATAGCCGAAAAGTCATAATTTAACATAAAAATCGACTTGTCTCAGGATTTCCCTCCAAATTTGCCCCTACTCGAGATAATGAATTTATTCCAACTCAATCGTCCTCACTGTATACTAAACTTACGTGCATAGAAATCGGCCAACTTAAAAATTTGCTCATTTTTGATGTCTCATACTTCCTAAACCTGTTGGCAGATTTAAGTGATTTTTTAAACATGTTATAGCCTGATTCTGTAACAATACCACTGTAATAATTTTGTTGCTAAACAGCTAAATTTTCATTGTATACCGGGTGTACCAATCAAACTGTTTTTCTCTCTCAAAGTTCGCATCACCCTGTGGAATATTTTAGCATTTATAAAATACTGAAATTAAAACCCAACTATAGCCACAGGTTTTCGTAATATTCTGTTTTTTGATTCATTCGATTGTGTTGGATAATAAAAAGTTAGGTACTTTAACAACTAGACATGTTATTCATCAATACACGGTGTTTCTAAATAAGTGCGACAAACTTAGAGGGGCAATTCTGCATGAAAAAATAATGACAGTTAGCTTTATAAACGTATGTCCGCATATGTTTTGTTTCCGAGATACGGGATGTTGAATTTTTTCTTACAAACTGACGATTTATTTTATTGCTTTAAAACCAGTTGAGTTATGCCAATAAAATTTGGTGGGTTTTAAGACGTAGTTATTGTACATTTTTTGACATACAATTAAGAATTTAATATTCAACATTAGCGCGCGTACGTGTAAGTACTTAATATGACCGATCATATTACCCGTATCCACGCTAATGTTAAACATAAAATTCTTAATTTTATGTCAAAAAATCCGCAATAACTATCTCTTAAAACCTACCAAATTTGATTTGCTTATCTCAACTGGTTTTAAAGCAATAAAATAAATCGTCAGTTTGTAAGAAACATCCCGTATCTCGGAAACGAAACATTTGCGGACATAATTTTTTAAAGCCAACTTTCATTAGTTTTTCATGCAGACTTACCTCTGTAAGTTTGTCGCACTTATTTAGAAACACCGTGTATTGATGAAGAACACGTCTAGTTGTTAAAGTACCTAACTATTTTATTATCCAACATAAACAAATGAATCAAAAAACAAAATATTAAAAAAGCCTGAGGCTTACTTACTTACTTTCCGTGTCCGGAACACCAACAACTTTAAATTCTGTATTTCCAATGGTTGGCCACATAGATGGCCCTGTCATTTGCTATAATTAAGTCTTGTTCTGTGCAGGTCTCTCTCATCTCTGTGCATGATAGTAGATGCCGGCTGGTCTGAACCGCGCCACAGTCGCAGGTATCGTCCTCCTGGTATCCCCATTTTTTCAGGTTACTAGCACAACGTGAAACGCCGGTTCTTAGTCTGTTTAGCGCTTTCCAAGTCGGATACGGTAAATTGTGTCCAGCAGCCATTTCCTCCGAGGGAGGAAAATGTGTCGCAGTAGTTGACGCTTGCCATAGGTGTATTCGGCGCGTCTCTGGCGCTTCGGGGATGGATCTTGATGTTTTCAGGAAGCTTTTCCGAGATCTTAGTCTGCTTGGCTGAGTTTGGTGGTCATATAAGGGGTGTCTTCGGTCCGTCTCCTGCTTTTTCCGTTCTACCTCTGACGTGACCTTTCTCCTGATTGGTGGTGGAGCAATTCCAGCAATGGGGTATACCTCTTCGATAGGTGTCGGTTTCAGGCAACCCGATATTATACGGACCGTTTCATTTAGAGCCACGTCGACGTTCTTTGCGTGAGCAGAGTTTGCCCATACTGGTGCTCCAAACTCCGCGGCCGAAAAACATAATGCCAAGGCAGAAGTGCGGAGAGTGTGTGGTTGTGCTCCCCATTTTGTATTAGTTAGCTTGCGGATGATATTATTTCTGGCACTTACTTTCTTCTTAACATCTTGACAGTGGTATCGGTAAGACAGAGTTCTATCCAGACGGACGCCAAGGTATTTTGGCGTCTTGTTGTGTTCCAGCATCTGACCACGCCATTCCACCTCCAGCGACCTTCGGGCATGCTTGTTTCTCAGGTGGAAAGCACATACCTGGGTTTTTGTGGGATTGGGTTTCAGATGGTTTTTATCATAGTATAGAGCTAAGTCTCCCAGGGCATCTGTCAGCTTCACTTCGACTTCATTGAAGGTTCTTCCCTGAGCTGCCACCGCTGTATCATCAGCGTAAATAAATTGCCTTGTTTGTTGGTGTATGGGTTGGTCGTTGGTGTATATGTTGTATAGAAACGGCGCGAGGACACTTCCCTGTGGTAGCCCATTTTTTTGGTCCCTCCACCGACTGTTCTTGGACTGGAGCGTTACGTAGAAGCGTCTATTCTGGAGGAGACATTTCACTAACCTTGTTAGTCGGAAGTCCTTTGTAGTTTCGTAGAGTTTTGCGAGTAGCCGTTGATGGTTAACTGTATCATAGGCGGCAGTTAGGTCTATGAACGCTACTCCTGTTATTTCCTTCCGTTCAAAACCATCTTCAATATGTTGGGTGAGATTAAGAATTTGACTGCAGCAGCACTTTCCTGGTCTGAATCCTGCTTGTTCTGGAATAATTTTAGTCTCCACATATTCTGCGATCCGGTTCAGTATCATTCTTTCAAAGGCCTTGAAAAGGTGGCACAAGAGAGATACAGGTCTAAAACTCTTTGTATCCGCCGGATCCTTCCCTGGTTTTAAGAGGGCTACCACTCTAGCTTTTCTCCAGATTTTGGGGATTTGTAATGTACGGATGCAGCAATTCATCATTTTTACGAGCCACTCTACGGTTTTTAGTCCAAAGTTCTTTATTTGCTCTGTTCGTATGTCGTCCAGGCCAGCCGCTTTATTATCTTTCATTTGATGGATCGCGCCTCTCATCTCCTCTAGACAAAAAGAGGTACCTAGAACATCTCTTTCTTCGTCGATATTCCGTTGAGCTCTCACCTTGTTCTTTCTTGATGTCGTCTTACCGTTCATTAGAAGATGATGGGCTATCTGATCGGGTGTGACTTCTGTCATGTTGACTGCCGGAGCAGCGGGATCGTTGCCAAGATTCCGAATCAGCTTCCAGGCACGTCTGCTGTTTTGTTTCATGTCCAGACTCGTGACCAGCTTGCACCACCTTTCCGTTCTGTTGGCGGATATCGCATGTAACATTTCCTCCCCAGCCTGTATTGTCGCTTCCGAGAAAGGGTCTTCTTCATATAGCTGTTCGTATCTTTTAAGTAGGGGTTTAGATTCTTCATTGAGCCCCGCTATGTACTCAGTTCGACAACCTCTAGGGATAAATTTCCGTGATACTTGCTTTACGATTTCTACAAATTTATCGTATGAATCAGGGCAAGGTTCTAGCTGGGAAACTTCTTGATCCAATGTTTCAGAGAATTTTTCCCATTTTGCTTTAGTAAAGTTGAACCTTCTCTTGAAAGGAACAATTTCGTATCTGATTGCCGCGTTGGAAAGACAAATTATTGGTCTGTGCTGTGTCTTTGGGAGAGCGCTTCCAACGATTTTTGTCACCTGGTCTCCAATTCTGTCGCTGACAAATATATTGTCTGGGTTGTAACCTCTGCGCCATCTTCCGCTGTTGAACGACGCAGGCTGCTTTGGATCGTGAATAAGTTTTAGGTTCATGCTTTCAGCCCATTTTTCTAGTTCTTCGCCATTGGAATCTGTTTCGTTGTAACCCCACGCGACACTGTGACAGTTGAAGTCACCCAGTACGAATTTGATTTGCTGTGATTGAAAGTTATTCGGTTCCTCAAAAGCAAAGTCAGCGTTTGGTGGTTTGTACATTGACGTTACTGTACAGGAGTTTATCTCCACTGTGAGGATCTCGATGTCATTTTGATCTGTTAGAGATGTGGATGCTACGTCGATATCTGGTCTGACGAAGACTGCGCTACCATATTGGTCGTGTGGTCTCTCCAGTATGAGCTTCATACCCCGAATCCTTGGTCTGCGGCTTGCAGTACCTCTATGGGTTTCTTGAACCAGTAGAACATCGACACCATGTTCTCTGCACATATTAGACAATAGGTCTTCTTTATCTGCTGATAGTCCTTTAATATTAATTGAGGTCGTCATCAAAAATGGCCTTGATAAAGACCGTTTTGATTTTGATTGCATCTGTGTTGTTGGTGCACCGGTGTTGAAAGGATTAGCCGACATTACTCGTTTCCATGGGACGCCCGATTGTATTCACAAGTGATCACAATCTACGTGGAGGCTCCTTTCATGTCCCCCAGCCTGAGGCTATAGTTGGGTTTTAATTTCAGTATTTTATAAATGCTAGAATATTCCACATGGTGATGCGAACTTTGAGAGAAAAACACAGTTTGATTGGTACACCCGTCATACAATGAAAATTTACCTGTTTAGCAACAATATTATTACAGTGGTATTGTTAAAGCATCAGGCTATAACATGTTTAAAAAATCACTTAAATCGGCTAACAGGTTTAGATAATATGAGACATCAAATATGACCAAATTTTTAAGTGGGCCGATTTCTATGCACGTAAATTAAAAGCAGTTAAGTGTGGACCTATGTATCCAACTTTGGGGGACATCCAGTCAAACAAACCTAGAAATACTGCAGAGATTCCAGAACTTGAGCTATTCTCTACTTACTGTAACAAATATCAAGTAAACTTATGTATTGTAAGGATGGGAAAAACCTACCGGTTATAACCTAAAATTGGTTTTTTACTTCACAATAACCGGTTTTACAGGTTGTTTTTTTTGTCCCGGTTGTAACCGGTTTTTATCTTTAAAGTAATAACCGGTGAAAAACCGGATGGATAAGTTATTAGGTATACCTCCGAAAAAATAATGAATTCCGAGAAAAAATATTGTTTGTTTTAAATTTATCAATATTCTTGATATGTTCAGTGTTTATATTTGTTAATGACCCTCACACTCACTAAAATAATTATGTTTAAGAAATGTGATATACTTGGCCATTTCGATGATATTGAAAATAAGCACGTCTTGTTTGGTGAATTGGGGAATTCTGTTAAAAATAAATATAATAACATAGTATAAACGAGAATCCCCTTCCTTCTTCCATTCCTCTGTAGCTTGGACATTTTGCATCCATTTTGCATTTGTGGTCTTTCTGTTTTTCATTTGTGGTTCCACGGTCTACAATATAAAATCATCTTAGTCCATCTTCCATCCTTCTACTTTAGGATGTGTCCTACGAAATTCCATTCAAGCTTGGCTACTTGAGACGTATCTCATTTTTGTTTTGTTACATATCATTTTGGTATTTTGTTTTTGTTAGCCAAACCTTAGATAAACGAGAGGCTTCGCCAGCTAGTATTCAAATACTTCGATTTAAGCTCTCGAGATATCTCGAGAACTTTCAGGAATCAAATACTAGTTGATTCTTGGTATTCAAGAAAAATTTATTTCCCCAACACTAGAAAAAATTAGGAAATTTTTCGCTGTAGCACGCGCAAAGTAGAAAATTTAAGCTGACCAAAACCGTTCTTCTATTTTTGTTCCTAATTGGCTAGTTCGAACTTCCAGTTCCACCTTACCTATCCCACTACGCAATACTACGACAACGATATGGATGTAAAAAACTAAAATGCAAGTAAATGTAACGTTGTAACCTATTTGGTATTGGATATTGATTAAAAAAACCGAAAACCGGTTTTTGGAATAACCGGTTTTTTTGACCGGTTATAACCGCCAGGTTAAACGGTAAGTAAAAAAACCGGTTTAACCGAAAACCGGTGTTTTGTCAACAACCACCATCCCTAAGTATTATTAGGACGGAATTCAGAGCCAAAGACCCTTATTGATTTCACTATTTGTATTAATAATAATGGGACTGGCAACGTGGCATTGAAAGTGTTAAAGTGTTTGATTTTTCGCCAACGATAAACCCGAAAATTTCGAGAATTGTTGCGAAAATTAAATGTTAACTGACAGTACCAGGTGATTATAAAGTGAAGAACAATATAATAAGTGTAAATCCACTGCGAAAAAGTGATATTCGGCGTTAAAAACAATATTGACAATAAGAAAAACAAGTAAGGTTATATTAATAAGATAAATAAAACAGCTAGTTCTACAGCTGAAGTCCGGTTCGAATATAAAGTGGTATTGCCAAACCTCAATTAAAGCGAATAATCATTGGAAAGCGTAACATTACCAATGGCCGGCCTTAATAAAGTTTAGAGAGAAGCTGATTGCACTGAGAGGGGTGGATATCTCTGAAGGGTTGAACTGGATATCATCCCCTATCGCGGTGCAAAGAATATTCTCGCGAAACTAGGGCAACATCAAGAAAAGTGAAATCTTATAAATATGACAGACTCAGATGATACGCATTCAGAGGGAGGAAAAAGAAAAGCAGGAACTTGGGATGATGTATTCAAAAATTCCAAAAAACCTATAGATCACCAAAAAAAAACAGGATGATTCAAACCCAGAAATGCTAGCCCAAATGATGGATTTGCTAAAAGGACTGGCTGAGGATACAAAGGAAATAAAAAATCAACAGAAAAAGCACGCGGAAACCATGAATATGCTAACTGAAGAACTAAAAGAGCTCAAAGAAGAACAAAAGGAGTATAGAAGAGAAATAGG
The DNA here is from genome assembly GCF_917563875.1 of Diabrotica virgifera virgifera. Taxonomy (NCBI): domain Eukaryota; kingdom Metazoa; phylum Arthropoda; class Insecta; order Coleoptera; family Chrysomelidae; genus Diabrotica; species Diabrotica virgifera. The sequence goes on along the minus strand of NC_065445.1, from coordinate 132,491,794 downwards.
AGAACTAAAACTAGCTAATGAAAAAGCGATTAAAGAGATAAATCAGCTGCAAAACCAATTAAGTAACACGAATTTAAGATTACAAAAATTAGAAGGAGAAAAACGAAAAAGAAACATTGTGATTCAAGGACTTCCAATTGACACGGACAATCCCAATATACTAAAGAATAAAGTAGAAAGTTTCATAGACAAAGAAATGGGAGTTAAAGTAAGGGTAAACGATGCAAGAAAGCTGGGAGACACAACATGTCTAGTAGAGTTGGATAATAAATACGAAAAGTCAAAAGTAATGCAAAATAAAATGAAGCTTAACCAGCTAAGGGACAAAATATATGTAAATGATGATATAACAAAAGACGAAAGGGAAATACAAGCCAAAATTAGAATAATGGCTAGAGAGCAGCGAAACAAAGGAAAAATCACAAAAATAGGGTACCAGAGATTATTAGTAAACAATGAACTATGGAAATGGAACCAAGAAAGCGGGTAATTGGAAAAAATAAAAGAAGACATCTCAAAAAACTAGAATCAGATGCAGCCGACGATGAATCAACAAAGACGACACCGCAGGGCACACGGACACAAAAAAAGGAAATAAAAAAACAAATTAATAAAATAACAGAAGAAATGGTAAAAGCAGCAACTTGGAATATAAGAGGATCCTATCAGGAAGGAAAGCTGAAGCATTTAATAAACGAAGTTAAGAAATGTAAGTTTGATCTAGTAGCTCTACAAGAGACAAAACAATTGGGGCAGGGTAGCCAGGAAATAGACGACTATATATTTTTCAATAGCGGAGGCACTAACAGACTGCTGGGTACAGGTTTTATAATAAGTAAAAAATTGAAAGAATTTGTTTCAGACTTTAAAGCAATTTCGGACAGGATGTGCACTCTCAGATTAAAAGGTAAATACCAAAAAATAACATTTGTTAATATACATGCACCCTCGGAGGAAAAAGGAATGGATCTGAAAGAGCAATTTTATAGCAAATTAGATGAAGTATATGAGGCTATACCCAGGTATGATATGAAGATCATTCTAGGAGACGCTAATGCCAAAATAGGCAGAGAAGAAATATTAATGCCCACTATAGGCAAGCACAGTTTACATCCAGAGACTAACGAAATGGATATTTCCTGGTAGATTTTGCCAAAGAAAAGGGACTTATAATAAAAAGTACGTACCACCAACGAAAGGACATTTATAAGGGAACATGGAAATCTCCAGACGGCCGTAAAGTCAACCAGATCGACCATGTTTTAATTGAGAAAAACGAAGAACGCTACATAACAAAGGTGAGAACTTATAAAGGACCGGATATGGACTCAGACCACTATTTGGTCGGAATATGGATGAAACAATTAGTACCAACTCTTCGAAACAAAAAGAGATTAAAATACGAAAGAAACAAACCAATCAGATTACAGACAGAATGTGAGCAAACGTTGTATGGACAAATTATTAACGACAAATTAGAGAGCATAGTGGATGAAAGGAATGTAGAATGCATGTGGGGAACATTAAAAGATGTAATTAAAGAAGCAGCAAATATTTCCAGCACCAATGACAACAGAAAGAAAAAACAAAAAGAATGGTTTGATGAAGAATGTGAACAATCATTGGAAGAATGGGCCAAGCTACGATTAAAAATGATAACTCAAGGAACAAGAGAAGCGCAGGAAAATTACACTAAACAAAGAAATAGAACCAAAAAAATACTACGAGAAAAAAAAAGGAAACATTATGAAGCTAAACTGAAAAATATAGAGAAAAGCTACAAAAATAATCAAATTAGGAACCTGTACCAAGGGATAAAAAATGAGAAACGAGGGCACCAACCGAAAACTGTACATTATAAAGACAAAAATGGAGAAATGATTATGGGTGAACCAGAGATATTAGAACGCTGGAAGCAGTACTTTGATGAGCTTCTAAATGGACCTGAAAAGGCAGACGATAATAACGAGGAAACAGAAGATCTAGTAAATGAAATACAAAATCAGCAGGGTGAAGAGCAGGCTCCGACTATAAGTGAAATTCAGAATATCATCGATAAATTAAAAATGAACAAAAGCCCAGGAAGCGACGGCATAACGGCTGAGATGATTAAATTTGGAGGAAATCAGTTAGTAGAGAAAATCCATAAACTAATTAATAATATATGGGAACAAGAAATACTACCTGAGGAATGGACAGAAACAATACTGTGTCCTATTCACAAAAAAGGAAATATGGCTGCTTGTCAGAATTATCGAGGCATAGCGCTGCTAAACATAACGTATAAAATATTGGCTATCCATATTAAAAACAGATTAACAACGAAGGTTGATAAAAACATAGAAGAATATCAAAGTGGGTTCAGAAAAGGCAGAAGTACTGTGGATCAGGTCTTCACACTACGAGAAGTACAGGCTGAAAGTTACGAATATAATAAAGACACCATGGTTCTTTTCATTGACTTTCAACAGGCTTTCGATCGAGTGAAAAGAAGCGAGTTATTCACAGCATTGCAAGACATGGACGTTTCCCCAAAGCTTATTAGAATTATAAAAGTAACTCTCCAAAGAACAATGAATAAAGTCAAGATAGACAATACTATAACAGAAAGCTTTGAGGTCAAACAAGGAGTGCGGCAGGGTGATCCATTATCGTCTATAATGTTTAGCATATTACTAGAAAAGGTTATACAGGAAGCAAACATTAATAGAACAGGTCTGATCTACCACAAAAAACATCAGTGCTTGGCATTCGCAGACGATTTGGTAATCTTGGCTAGGAGCAAAATAGAACTTATAGAAACAGTCATGAAACTCGAGGAGAGGGCAGAAACCAAAGGATTGTATATAAATGAAGCAAAAACAAAATATATGGAATGGACAAATAAGCAATTCGTTCGGGGGCAATACATAACAATGACAACAGCGAAGGGAACACAGTATAAATTCGAAGAAGTTGAGAGATTTGAGTACTTAGGAACTGTCTTCACAAGAGATCCTAACTGTGAAGAAGAAATACAAAAGAGAATTATGTCGGGCAACCGCGCTATATTTGCTCTTAATGGGTTGTTAAGAAGTAAAAATATATCACGAAGAGCAAAACTAAGAACTTACAAGACCGTAATAAGGCCGATAGTAACGTATGCTTCTGAAACATGGGTCACAACAAAAAAAACATCAAGAGTTGTTATTAGTTTGGGAGAGGAAAATACTGCGCAAAATCTTCGGTGGGAAAAACTTAAATGGACATGGGTAAGAAGAACAAATAAGGAACTAACTGAGCTCTATCAAGATCCTAATATACTAGCAGTAATTAAGGCGCAAAGACTTAGATGGTTGGGCCATGTGCAGAGGATGATTCCATCTAGAATTCCCAGAATGGTACTATCTAGTGCATTGGCAGGGAAAAGACGAAGAGGAAGACCGAGCTCACGATGGAGTAATGGAGTTAGAGAAGATATGAGAAGAATTAACGTAAGGAACTGGGAAAGAAAAGCGACTGACAAAAGGGAGTGGAAAAGAATAGTACATCAAGTCATGGGCCTACTAGGCTCGTAGTGCTTACATATTATCCAGATTTAGCCATACGGCTCACACTCCCTCTAAGGGGAAAATTGACTCATCCCAGATACCTACGGTATCAAAAGGATTGAGCTCTGGTGGGACTCTTTCCGTGTTATCGAGCCCTAGGTGACTTGGTATGCAGGTGTATCTCCCAAAAATTTCCGTACACATCTGGCTGTTACGAGTAGTACTGCTTTCTGCATGGTCTTATAAAGATGTTCATTCAGACCCAGCTTTTTTATGCTTTCGAGGAGGGTCTTCGGAATGACTCCAGTAGTAGACATGATAATCGGTATCGTCTGGGTACTTTGCATTCTCCATTGCCTTCGTATTTGAATTTCTAGATCTCTGTACTTGGCGATCTTTTCAGTGAATTTACTACGTAGATTATTGTTGTTAGGTATCGCCACATCAATTAGTGTTGTTTGTCTTGTTAATTTATTAACTAGTACGAGATCTGGTCTATTGTGTGCCCCTGTTTGGTCTGTGAGCACAGTGCGGTCCCAGTATAGCTTGTAGTTGCCATCCTCAAGCATACTCTCAGGGACGTATTGATAATACGGGAGATGGTCCGTTTGGAGAAGTCCCAGCTTGATAGCTATCTCTTGATGAAGGATTTTTCCCACTGCGTCATGCCGTTCCTTGTATTCAGTTGCAGCAAATGCCTGGCAGCCCCCTGTAAGATGTTGGATGGTTTCTTGGGCTTGACATCCATATCGGCATCTGTCGTTTTGAACCTGAGGGTCTTTGATGATATATTTCAGGTAATTTCTCGTTGGTATAACCTGATCCTGAATGGCCAGTAATGAACCTTCCGTTTCAGGGAACATCTTTCCTGATGTCAACCAGTAGTTCGACGCTATATTGTCGACGTAATCTTGGCTGACCTCATTGGGATGCCGCCCGTGCAGAGGTTTACCCATCCAGGCGCGCACTTTTTCGTCCTTAGTAAGGTGGTTTATGCGCATTTCTGGTTCCCTCAGTTTGATCGGTGTTGTGTCATCTACTGCGCAGATAGCGCGATGAAGAGTAGATGTCTCAGCCTGCATCTGAAAATAAGTTCTTAAATTAGCAATTTGTTTATCTAATTGCTCACCTATATCCATAAGTCCTCTTCCTCCTAGATTCCGTGGTAATGTTGTTCTTTCTACTGCACTTTTAGGATGGTGTTTTTGTGCTTTTGTGAGGTGTGTTCGCACTTTTCGCTGAAGAGCATCTATATCTGTTTTTGTCCACTTAACAATACCAAATGAGTAGCTAAGCGAGGAAGATGCGTAGGTGTTTAGTGCCTTAAACAAATTTCTACTGTTAAGGTGTGAGCGAAGCAGCTGTTTTACCCTTCGTATAAACTCAGTAGTTATCTCTGTTTTCATTTGTTTATGGTCAATTTTCCGCGCCTGCTTTACTCCAAGATATTTATACATATCGTTTTCACCCATGGCCTCGATGTTCTGGCCATTTTGCATATCGAATCCTCCGGGCTGTACTTTTCCTCTGACTATATTTAAAATACGGCACTTGTCTAGTCCAAAGTGCATACTAATATCATTAGAAAAAGTTTCTACAGTTTTTAGCATCTCGTCGAGTTGGTCTCGGGTGGAAGCCATTAATTTCAAATCATCCATGTACAATAAATGATTAAGCTTCGCCACCACATTGTTGTTATTTTTGATGCTAAAACCTGCATCTGTGGAGTTCAATAGCTGAGATAGTGGGTTCATAGCTAGACAGAACCACAGAGGACTCAACGAATCTCCTTGAAACAGGCCCCGGCTGATTGCGATATTTTCAGTTTCGATGTTACTTTCACCAGGTATTTGAAGGTGAATTCTAGTTTTCCACTCTTTCATTATATGTTGTAAAAAGGTCACTATATTATCATCGACTTTATATATTCTCAATATATCTATAAGCCATTCATGCGGCACTGAATCAAAGGCCTTCTTGTAATCAATAAAAGCAGTAAATAGGTTCCTCTTTTTGGAATATGCTTGATTAGAAATGACTGAGTCGATGATAAGTTGTTCTTTGCAACCCATGGAACCCTTAGCGCATCCTTTCTGTTGAGGCTCTATGATATTGTTCAGAGCACAGTGTTGGTAGATACGCCGGGCTACACAGGATGTGACCAATTTATACAAAGTTGGAAGACAAGTAATTGGGCGATATTTTGCTGGATCTTGGGTGTTATTTTGATCCTTCGGTATTAAATAAGTGGTTCCCTGAGTTAGGAATGATGGTATATCCTGCGGATTAGAAATAACATGATTAATTAGTGTTGATAAGCATTCATGAGTACTCCAAAACTTCTTGAGCCAAAAGTTTTGAACTCCGTCTGGTCCAGGAGATTTCCAGTTATGAAGCTCTTTGATGATATTTGAGACTTCTTCAGTGGTGAAGGGTTCGTAGAGAGTAGTAGTGTAGTGTTGGCAGTTCTGTGCCGTATCTTCTATCCATCCAGCATTGTTGTTAAGAGAAGCTGGTGTGGAAAGTTGATTTCCCCAAAACTCATGAATTTCTTCTTGGCTTGGGTAAGACTTATCGAGATTGTCTACGGTGGAATTGAGTTTTCGATAGAACGCCTTCTCAGCAGTCTCAAAAAGGGCATTGTCAGATTTTCGGTTGTTACTCACTTTGTACCTTCTTAGTCGTCCTGAATAAACTGAGAGTCTTTGTTTTAATGTATCTAGGCACTGTTGGCCTGTGTTGTTTTCTGGATCGAATCTTGAGTGTCTGGGAGTATTCCGTATTATTTCTTCAGCTCTTCTGATGACTCTTGTACTTCTTACACCTCGTATATATTCTGTGACTTGACCAATATCCCTACGCAGTAATTCAATCTTTCCGAGCAGTCTTTTTTCCCAGGGTGCAATTCTGCTACCAGTCCTTCCGTTATTAGTACCCCGTCGTGTTCTGATCTTAATGCCCATTACATTAGCAATTGCTGTTGCTGCACAGTAGATTAGCATGTGCAGATACTCTAATGTGTGGGCTTCTACGACATAATTGGGTAGGACTTCAGTGTTCACAATTTGTAACAGCACACCTAGTCTCTTACAAGAGTTTATTCGTGGTAGCGGTGGTCTGCTAAGTGGGTTTGTTCCATTAAACTCTTGTACAGCACGTGCCATTTCGCTTACTAGGTTATCATGTAGCTCGTTGTTTTCCTGCTCTGTATTGTCAGGTTGAGTTTCTTGTATGGCAAGCTCAGGAATCTGCTCATGAACTTCATTGGGGACTTGATCTTCAATTACAACATTGTTATGAATCTCCCGTTCGACTTCGCTTCTGATGGTATTGCGTCTAGTCTCTGGGATAAGGTTGTTTCTTATAATTACCCGGTATTGGTCTGATACTCGTTGCTCCGATACTTGAATATCTGGGTACGTCCTGCAAAATTCGGCATACAGCTGTTGTCGGTAGCCGATTGTTTCTTGACCGAGGTTTGTCACCTTGTAGTAGAAGCGCAAAATATTTTCATTAATGGACACAGTCCATTTCATGCGCTGCCTCGGTCGTCCCGCTTGAGTGAGCGCCGGCTGATGATCCAGCGCAGCACCTTCGGCGGGTGGAGCTCTTGTTGTTGTTTGGCTCGCTTGTGGTTGTGGTTGTGGTTGGGCTGTAGCTGATTGTATGACAGGGGCCCGCCTCCTCAACACCCTGCCACCGACGTCCCGCATGCTGTCACGTCCAGCGCCGGCTCCAGACGTGCCCTGGCGATCCCCAGGCAGCGATCCTAAACATAAATTATTATTCTCCATTCTCATGGGTATGCATTTTATACCTACTGCCAGGTGTCAGTTTTTGTTCCACGGCAAGTATCCCTGCTACTCTCTGGGTATTGGCGCTACGAATACCCAGAAAGCATCCCCCATTCGCAGGGAGCCGCGCCTGATAGAAGAACTGACAAAAAACTCCCACAGGATATTATTATTATTCATAATAATAATTATAATGTAATATTAGGTATTTGTTAATAAACTGTTAAAATAATAAAATTTTATAATTACCTAATTTTGGTAGTGGATAGCTAATGTCCGTATAATTCGAATAAAATAAAAATGCAGTTTTGGCACATTGCATAGCAAACTCGTTATTTTCTTTACTTGCGTTGACCGTAAATATTCTTATTGGGATCTGTCTTCCTTTATCTTCGAAAGTTTCACTGTAGTAAGGAAAATTAGTAAAAGCAAAAGATACCAGGTATGTTGACATCGGAACCGAGGCTGCAAATTCATGAACAATTCCATAGGAGGTGCGGAATTTAGTCTAGAATCAATTTGAAATCTATTAGTTTGATAGCGTTCATTATTGAGTGTTGTATAATTTATTAGTATAGATACATTATCTTGTAGTAGGAGCTTATAAATATAGTGCTGTCGCCAGGGCGGCGCACAGTGGTTCCAAATGGTGAAAACTTGGTCATGAGGCGAAAAAAAGAGTCCCTATTTAGATGTTTTCATGCTTACAGTTGTTTTCTCATACTATCGTAGAGTCCTAATACACAGGTATGAGGATCAGACTGGATGTACTCTGGTTCACAACTCAGGAACAAGTGGGCCATGCAGTGGCGTGCTGGCCATATAAATGAAACGGTGCAATCACCGAGAGGCCGCGGCCTCTTGAGGCCGGTCAATCATTTTTCACAAAAAATTTTAGATGTAGGTAATATTTTTTTTAATTTCTAATGGAATGACAACAAAACATTAAAAAAAATAAATCTTTTTTAATTGTAAAATACAGTTTAAGTAAATGAATAAGACTGTATATATAAATGATTGCTACAGATAATATTTATTTTCATACATACAAGTATATTTATGGTTTTCCAATTTCCTTCGAACATCTAATAAATATGTACTCTGCAGCATATAAAAATGGAAAAACTTTTTGCAAAAGCGTTTTCCACAAATATGATATGACAAATATAAAACTTAATGATAAACTTATTCGCATTTTTAACAGTATCGAAATCTCTCCATAGAGATTTCGATCTCTGCATCCTAGAAATTTTGATACAATAAAAAATGGCATATCTTTAAGTGATAATGAACATGAAGTAACAAATGACAATGTTGTTGATACCGTGAAAGCTTCACCTCCGGTAGTACTAACAAGTATAAAGATTATATAGCTTGCTGTTACGCTGTTTTGCAAAAGCACAACTTATGTCATTGTGCTTATCCAAATTTAAATAATATAGTTATAAGCATTTATTAACTTTTTCATTGACTCAAGTATCTTGTCAAAGAAGCTTTTCAACATTGAAATGTATAAAAAATCGGTTAAGAAGTACTTTAACACATAATCACTTGGAAACATTTATATGCTAATGGCTATAGAAAAAGACGCTTTGTATGAGCCTAAAAATGATGTAATAATCCACGAATTTGCTCCAAAATTTACTGGTCAAAAAAATAACGTTTAGATTATTGCGTTGTATTAAAATTTACATTATTGTTAAATTAACGAATTTGTACTGTACTTGTATTTGTGCTCTCTTGTATAATTGATTTACTAAAAGTCAACTGAATACGTAATTGAAAAATTCTCAAAATTTTATTTCAAAATTCTTTTATCTTAATTACAAAAAAATCATATTTATTTATTCTGGAAATTGTGATTTCTTTCACTGCAAACAATATCGTCATACATGTGATAATAATTATTATTTGTAAGATTGCTTATTCTTAAATAAAAACACATAGCAAGTTAAAAAAAATCATTGAATGAATTAAAAGTTTTATCAAAAATGAATAACCATTTTCAATTTCGTTGCAAAACGAAAATACAGCCGAACCATATTCCAGTCCAATCAGAGAGTGCCGCAAGCACCTCTACCGGTTTCGAAACTTATTAGTCTCTCATCAGGAGGCACATATGCTGCTCTCCCTGATCCAACCAAAACAAACCCCAGCGTGCAGTACCGAATTGCAACGAACGAAATGGCATAGATGCCCTAGCGGCAACTGCTAGCAAAAGACTAAGTTTTCACTCTAATGGCATATAACATATCCCACCAGAATGAAAACAATGGGAACCTTCTCTGGTTACACCTCCGAGGCTTCTACAATTTGCAAGCCATACGGATGCTGAGACTAAGGAAGATGAGGGAATTCTACAATTTACAATTCACGTCACATCTGCTCAGCGCGGTAAAGTTCCAACGAGACTGGTTCCCTTCATACTCCACACAGAGTAAATGTAAATCAAAAATGAATAACCATTTTCAATTTCGTTGCAAAACGAAAATACAGCCGAACCATATTCCAGTCCAATCAGAGAGTGCCGCAAGCACCTCTACCGGTTTCGAAACTTATTAGTCTCTCATCAGGAGGCACATATGCTGCTCTCCCTGATCCAACCAAAACAAACCCCAGCGTGCAGTACCGAATTGCAACGAACGAAATGGCATAGATGCCCTAGCGGCAACTGCTAGCAAAAGACTAAGTTTTCACTCTAATGGCATATAACATATCCCACCAGAATGAAAACAATGGGAACCTTCTCTGGTTACACCTCCGAGGCTTCTACAATTTGCAAGCCATACGGATGCTGAGACTAAGGAAGATGAGGGAATTCTACAATTTACAATTCACGTCACATCTGCTCAGCGCGGTAAAGTTCCAACGAGACTGGTTCCCTTCATACTCCACACAGAGTAAATGTAAATCAAAAATGAATAACCATTTTCAATTTCGTTGCAAAACGAAAATACAGCCGAACCATATTCCAGTCCAATCAGAGAGTGCCGCAAGCACCTCTACCGGTTTCGAAACTTATTAGTCTCTCATCAGGAGGCACATATGCTGCTCTCCCTGATCCAACCAAAACAAACCCCAGCGTGCAGTACCGAATTGCAACGAACGAAATGGCATAGATGCCCTAGCGGCAACTGCTAGCAAAAGACTAAGTTTTCACTCTAATGGCATATAACATATCCCACCAGAATGAAAACAATGGGAACCTTCTCTGGTTACACCTCCGAGGCTTCTACAATTTGCAAGCCATACGGATGCTGAGACTAAGGAAGATGAGGGAATTCTACAATTTACAATTCACGTCACATCTGCTCAGCGCGGTAAAGTTCCAACGAGACTGGTTCCCTTCATACTCCACACAGAGTAAATGTAAATCAAAAATGAATAACCATTTTCAATTTCGTTGCAAAACGAAAATACAGCCGAACCATATTCCAGTCCAATCAGAGAGTGCCGCAAGCACCTCTACCGGTTTCGAAACTTATTAGTCTCTCATCAGGAGGCACATATGCTGCTCTCCCTGATCCAACCAAAACAAACCCCAGCGTGCAGTACCGAATTGCAACGAACGAAATGGCATAGATGCCCTAGCGGCAACTGCTAGCAAAAGACTAAGTTTTCACTCTAATGGCATATAACATATCCCACCAGAATGAAAACAATGGGAACCTTCTCTGGTTACACCTCCGAGGCTTCTACAATTTGCAAGCCATACGGATGCTGAGACTAAGGAAGATGAGGGAATTCTACAATTTACAATTCACGTCACATCTGCTCAGCGCGGTAAAGTTCCAACGAGACTGGTTCCCTTCATACTCCACACAGAGTAAATGTAAATCAAAAATGAATAACCATTTTCAATTTCGTTGCAAAACGAAAATACAGCCGAACCATATTCCAGTCCAATCAGAGAGTGCCGCAAGCACCTCTACCGGTTTCGAAACTTATTAGTCTCTCATCAGGAGGCACATATGCTGCTCTCCCTGATCCAACCAAAACAAACCCCAGCGTGCAGTACCGAATTGCAACGAACGAAATGGCATAGATGCCCTAGCGGCAACTGCTAGTGGGATATGTTATATGCCATTAGAGTGAAAACTTAGTCTTTTGCTAGCAGTTGCCGCTAGGGCATCTATGCCATTTCGTTCGTTGCAATTCGGTACTGCACGCTGGGGTTTGTTTTGGTTGGATCAGGGAGAGCAGCATATGTGCCTCCTGATGAGAGACTAATAAGTTTCGAAACCGGTAGAGGTGCTTGCGGCACTCTCTGATTGGACTGGAATATGGTTCGGCTGTATTTTCGTTTTGCAACGAAATTGAAAATGGTTATTCATTTTTGATTTACATTTACTCTGTGTGGAGTATGAAGGGAACCAGTCTCGTTGGAACTTTACCGCGCTGAGCAGATGTGACGTGAATTGTAAATTGTAGAATTCCCTCATCTTCCTTAGTCTCAGCATCCGTATGGCTTGCAAATTGTAGAAGCCTCGGAGGTGTAACCAGAGAAGGTTCCCATTGTTTTCATTCTGGTGGGATATGTTATATGCCATTAGAGTGAAAACTTAGTCTTTTGCTAGCAGTTGCCGCTAGGGCATCTATGCCATTTCGTTCGTTGCAATTCGGTACTGCACGCTGGGGTTTGTTTTGGTTGGATCAGGGAGAGCAGCATATGTGCCTCCTGATGAGAGACTAATAAGTTTCGAAACCGGTAGAGGTGCTTGCGGCACTCTCTGATTGGACTGGAATATGGTTCGGCTGTATTTTCGTTTTGCAACGAAATTGAAAATGGTTATTCATTTTTGATTTACATTTACTCTGTGTGGAGTATGAAGGGAACCAGTCTCGTTGGAACTTTACCGCGCTGAGCAGATGTGACGTGAATTGTAAATTGTAGAATTCCCTCATCTTCCTTAGTCTCAGCATCCGTATGGCTTGCAAATTGTAGAAGCCTCGGAGGTGTAACCAGAGAAGGTTCCCATTGTTTTCATTCTGGTGGGATATGTTATATGCCATTAGAGTGAAAACTTAGTCTTTTGCTAGCAGTTGCCGCTAGGGCATCTATGCCATTTCGTTCGTTGCAATTCGGTACTGCACGCTGGGGTTTGTTTTGGTTGGATCAGGGAGAGCAGCATATGTGCCTCCTGATGAGAGACTAATAAGTTTCGAAACCGGTAGAGGTGCTTGCGGCACTCTCTGATTGGACTGGAATATGGTTCGGCTGTATTTTCGTTTTGCAACGAAATTGAAAATGGTTATTCATTTTTGATTTACATTTACTCTGTGTGGAGTATGAAGGGAACCAGTCTCGTTGGAACTTTACCGCGCTGAGCAGATGTGACGTGAATTGTAAATTGTAGAATTCCCTCATCTTCCTTAGTCTCAGCATCCGTATGGCTTGCAAATTGTAGAAGCCTCGGAGGTGTAACCAGAGAAGGTTCCCATTGTTTTCATTCTGGTGGGATATGTTATATGCCATTAGAGTGAAAACTTAGTCTTTTGCTAGCAGTTGCCGCTAGGGCATCTATGCCATTTCGTTCGTTGCAATTCGGTACTGCACGCTGGGGTTTGTTTTGGTTGGATCAGGGAGAGCAGCATATGTGCCTCCTGATGAGAGACTAATAAGTTTCGAAACCGGTAGAGGTGCTTGCGGCACTCTCTGATTGGACTGGAATATGGTTCGGCTGTATTTTCGTTTTGCAACGAAATTGAAAATGGTTATTCATTTTTGATTTACATTTACTCTGTGTGGAGTATGAAGGGAACCAGTCTCGTTGGAACTTTACCGCGCTGAGCAGATGTGACGTGAATTGTAAATTGTAGAATTCCCTCATCTTCCTTAGTCTCAGCATCCGTATGGCTTGCAAATTGTAGAAGCCTCGGAGGTGTAACCAGAGAAGGTTCCCATTGTTTTCATTCTGGTGGGATATGTTATATGCCATTAGAGTGAAAACTTAGTCTCTTAAAAGTTTTATGTTTGGTTTACAAATACTGTATATTTTTGGTTTTGTTTTATGAATAACGAGTAAAAATCCTGATAATTGAAGGTAAAATAAGGATGGGAGGCTGCTTTTCTATAAAATCACCGGGCCGCTTGAAAAGTTCCAGCACGTCACTGGGGCCATGTCCGGGGCTATTTTGGCCGGCAGAGAAAGTGAAAAAAAACGCGTACTTATATTGAAAACGCTGTAAAACATTTTGTAGTTCATCAATTTTATCGCTGTAAAGCAGATTCTTCTTTTTTAAGTATATAGTAATATAATATAAGATGTAACTTAAATCAACATTTATTAACAATAAATGCCTTAAATTTGTTAATGCATAAATAGTGAAAATATACTTGAAATAATTAAAATTTTGTAAAGATGCATTCAAAAAGTACAAAATTCTGCATAATTCTGCGACTAATGTTTATTAATCTTAAAATATATAGCAAGGAGATACATAATCACTTTGGTTTAGCTGTCTATAACTGCCTATGCATTACTGGCAGTTGTTTGAATACAAAAGTGGGAAATGACGCATGTTACATGATTCTGGCGATTGTTGAGTATGTATAGGCAGTTGTACATAAGTAATAGGTTCTGAATATTGTACTTCATAAAGAAAATGTATTGGTAATCAGCAGTCTCAAAAGTCGCTTATAATATAAAATTTTAAACAAAAATGCGGCTAAAATAGAATTTTCGAATTTCGTTCGTCCATATTGGATCCGCCATTATGTTTTAAAAAAAAGTAATGTTAGATTTGTAATCAGCGACCTTAACTTACCAAATTAGACAAAAAATTTCCTTTTTGATTAATATTTTCAATTTCTTTCCGCCATATTGGATCCGCCATTTTGTTTTTCAGAAAAAATAATGCCAGATTCGTAATCAGCGATGTGAAAACCCTTAAGAACGAAACTAATTCCAAAATGTATAAACAATCGCTTTTAAAGGTTCGTGACCACGTTTTCGGCATTCGAAACCACTGTGCGGCGGTGTACAACGGCCTCCTTTATTTAGACGGACTTACCCAAGTTTTTTTATGTATTTTGACCCGTACAACACACATTTTTTGGGTGAACTTTGTCCTATTTTGTTGTAAATATTTTTGTATATTTAGTCCGTCCGCTATAACTTTTCCCATGCGTCACGATTCATTTTCAAACAAATTAAGTCAAAACATAAAGTGAAACGAACGTCGATGTGTATATACATTTTGTACACTATGTACTATATACTATATACTACACATATCGGCGTACGTTTCACTTTATGTTTTGACTTAATTTGTTTGAAAATTAATCGTGACCTGTGGGAAAAGTTATAGCGGACGAACAATAACAGTTGGTCCGGATGTCGATAAGGTTGTTAACAACAGAAAAACTTTTTTTTTTTTTTGGCTTTAATGTAAAACCCACACAGCCAGATACAAATTTTGTAAAAGAGAGGGCAAGGATTTGACACAAGGATTACACTCTTCTCGCCCAGGGGCCGATCAGGGCATTTTTTAAACGATCAAAGGTAGGCCTCGGATAGATAAGGTATATATACATTAAGGAAAGACATAAGGTAGCAGCAAAAGGTATTATTAAATTTGTATTTTTGTTATTCTGACGAAATATAACAGACAATCGTAAATTTCTTTTCTGTTTAAAGCAAGAAGATGCATTATGTTATATGGGCTTTCAATGTTCAATTTTAGAAGTTTTCTGAACAGCTCATTGGATTGAGCCCTATATTTTTGGCAATCAAAAAATATGTGGTCCAGGTCACCGATTTTATTACAAAATTCACAAAGATCACTCTCAAGTATTTTGATTTTATGTAAGTGTGCTGGATAACACGCATGACCAAACTTCATTCTACTAATAGTGGTTATGCTTTTGCGATTGTAATCGAACTTATTGTACCAAGGTTTTTTCCTCAATTTGGTTTCTATTCTGGTGTAACGTGTTGGATTTGTAAATGTGTATTCTTGCCACAAGTAGGACCATTTTCTCATCATTTTATGTTTTGATATGTTTATTTGTTCATCCGTAGTTAATTGGCAATTTATCTGTTCCCCCATTTCTATGCTTTCTTTGGCAATTTTGTCTGCAATTTCATTGTTTGTTATTCCTACGTGTGCTTTAACCCAGAAGAATTTTATAAATTTATTTTGATCTTGTAATTTTTTAATAATTGTTTGAATGTTAAAGATAATATCATTTGTTGTGTTTGAGTTGGATTTTAGAATTTTAAGAGCTGAAAGTGAATCGGAGAAGATAATGGCATTCTGTTCCTCTTCCTGTTGTACATATTCTAGTGCTTTTAGAATTGCTATTGCCTCGGCTGTGTAGATAGATGTATTTTTATGTAGCTTATAGTGTTTTTGTATACGTTTAGGTATTAAGAAGGCACAACCTGTGCCGTCAGTGTTTTTTGATCCATCAGTGTATATTATGACATAGTTTGGATGTTGGTCTAAAATTTGATTAATAACTATGTTATTAGATGATGCTAATTCAGAGTAATGGGGTATATTCACATCACATACAACAAAGTGAACAAAGTAATCGATCTCTACCTTTGTTTGTGGTTGTAGGGTCACGTTTCTTAATGCTTCACAAATAGGAGGAGAGTTCTTATGTATCCAAAAAGGCTTAGTTAAGTCGTATTCGTTTAACTTGTATATGCTACTAATGAATGGTGAATTTTTCTTTAGTGATTTAATAATCATTTTTTCAGCTAAAAATGATCTTCTCAGTTCTAATGGAGGTTCGATTGCTTCAGCTCTTAATGGTTCAACTGGTGTAGATTTCATTGCTCCCAGACATATTCTAAGTGCTTTGTTTTGTATTATGTCCAGCTTACGTAGATTGGTTTTATTGGCCGTTCCATAAAGTGTACAACCATAATCAATTATTGATCTTATGTAAGCTCTATAGAAAATTAGTGCTGTTTGAGGTTCTGCTCCCCACCAAGTTCGCATGATGGATTTTAGGAAGTTTAGTCCTTTGTTACATTTTATCTCTATTTGTTCAATGTGTGGTTTCCAGGTCAGTTTTCTGTCTAATATAACTCCTAAGTATTTGGCATTGGTATCCACTGGAAATTATATTTTATTTATTTTAATTTTCTGCATTGGTTTCACATTATGCCTGGTGAAGATAACGACTTTGGATTTTTCAGCGGAGATTTGTAGTCCTAAATCATTTATGGATCTTAAAAAGAGTTCTGTGCTGGAGTTTAAACGATTGATGCATTCATCGAGGTGTTTGCTACGTGTATAAACAACAAAATCATCGGCATATTGTATCATAGTTGCTGTAGATATGGAGGAGTGTAAATTAGTGGTATATATATTGAAGAGTAGTGGTGCAAGAACAGATCCTTGTGGCAACCCTAAATTTGCAGTTTGGTATTTCACTTGACAGCCATCACATCCTCTGAGTCCTACTTGCCTGTTTATATACAATTTGCATATGGTGTTAGCAACTTCTTGAGGTATTTGTAATTGTATCATTTTTTCCCGTAGAATGAACCAGTTGACATTGTCATATGCACCTTTAACATCTAGAAACATCGTGCTATTGTAATCATTTTCAGTTAAACATATTTGTATGTCTGTAACTAAGTGTGTCACCGCATCAATGGTGCCAAACCCTTTTTTAAAACCGTATTGTGTGGTTGGCAGAGAGCCAGTTGTGTTTAACCACCATTCCAGTCGGTTTTTAATTATTCTTTCAAAAATCTTGAGTATACATGGCATAAGTGCAATAGGTCTATATGAATCGCATAAGTGGGGTTTTTGTTTGGTTTGTGTATGGGTATTACAATAGTCTTTTTCCATTCTTCTATACATTCCCCATTAATCCAGATGTCATTTAGGATTTTGATTAGAAACATCTTGGCATTGTTTGGTAGTTGGTATATCATAGGATATCTAATATCATCATAACCAGGTGATGTATTCTTTCTATTTTTTATGTTATAGTTTAATTCTGGCAGACTGATAGGTTCACAGAAGATTTTATGATTGGTATTATTTTGTTCTTGTTTTGTGAAAATGTGTGATGTATCATTCAAGGCATTAGCTGGCGAAATTTTATCTAGAAATTGTTCTTGCCATTCATAATTCCCCGATGTATTAACTTCCCCAGATCTTCTATTCATTTTTCTGGCCTGTGTCCATATAGTTGTCAATGGTGTATTTTTATTTAAGTTTTCACACCAGTGCTGTCAATATAATTTGGCTTTATATTTTAAAAACTTCTTGGTTTTTGAATTTTCGTTTTTACATTTCATATAGTTTTCCATGGTGCTTTGATGCTTATATGTTTTGAGCATTTGTTTTCTTTTTTTAATGGCATCTTCGCAGCTTTGATCCCACCATGGTGGAAGAGAGGTTTTTTTGCTCATTTTAAAAGGTTGGTAGATGGGTATGGAGGCATTGGCTGCCTTATTTATCCCTTCAACTAATAAGTTGTACTTATGTTCTACGCTGTTGTTATTTTTATTGTGTTGTGAGAAGTATGTATCTGCAATTTCTTGATATAAGCTCCAATCTGCTTTATTTAGGTTCCATTTTGTTTTAGGTTGTATTATGATGTCTCTACTTTCCATTCCTTTATTAATTTCTATAATAATTGGAAAATGGTCTGAGCCCAGTACATCAGGAAAGGTTTCCCATGCACAATTAATTGCTATGTCTGGAGTTGCAAAAGTTAAATCCACGACTGAATTATTCCCATTATTTGTGAACCTTGTGGGGTCTCCGGTATTTAAAAGTACTAATTCTGTGTTGTCTGAAGCGGTTATTATTTGCGTGCCTTTGCTGTTATTTTTGTAAGATCCCCATGTTTGATGATGCGCATTGAAATCTCCTCCAAAAATGCTATAGACTTGGTACAGTTAAGAATTGCCTCCCAGTCTGCAACTGTTGTTCGTATATCTGGTGGGCAATATATCGAGAAACATGTTAGTGTTATTTCACTGTTGTCCAATATCTGTATTCCACACATCAAAATATTTTTGTTAAAATTTTTTGTAATTGAAATTTCTTCAAAACGAAATACATTTCTGACAAGGATTGCGACACCAGCATAACTATCATGGCGATCTTTACGTATAATTTTATAGCCTTTGAAATTATATTGTTTATTTGGCTTAAACCATGTCTCTGAAATTAAGGCAATATCGATGATATTTTCATTTAAACATTTAACTAAACTCAATTTATTAGCTACAGCCGATTGCGCATTCCATTGTAAAATCTTTATCTTATTTTTTATTTTATTAGCCATTATTTAAGTTTGTTATATTTAATAATTTTATCATATATGTAAGCTCTATCTAATCTTTCTAAATGGTTAAAAGAATCAAACTCTTTGAGTACACTTTTTAAAAAATTGAAAAACATATTAATAAATTCATCTGTGTTAGGATCAGAATCGGAACTGTGTAAAACATTTGGTGGCAGAGGGTTTTTTGGTCCAAATTGAAAAGGGAACATTTCTTCAGCTAAAGGAGATTGGGCTTTCCTCTTTTTATATTGAGAAGAAGTTTCAGGTTGACTTGGCATTACTTTTTGTGTTTGTTGTTGGATACTGGATGTGGATGGTTTGGAAATATTATGTCTGACATTGTTTTGCCTTGGAAGGGGTGGAAAACTTTCATTATTTATCGTACCTAATGCTTCAAACCTATTCGTTGTAGTAACAGCAGATGTATATGATCTTTTAAGACTGTCCTTTGCTTCCAAAAAAGTTAAATTGTTTTCTGCCATGTGTCTTTTAATTTCGTATTGTTCTTTAAATTTTGGACACTGTTTGGATATGGATTTGTGCTCAAAGTTTTTACAGTGTATACAATAACTGTCTTGCGGGTCTCTACAGTTATGATCATCGTTTTTCTCTTGTGAGCAGTTAATACATCTCGTTTTTGTACTGTTGCAATTACGAAAAATGTGTCCGTGATGCAAGCACCGGTAACATTGAACAACTCTATGCACATACGGTTCTACGGAACAAGCCACGCTCTTTATATATACATATCTAGGTAAAATATTGCCTTCAAAAGTAAGTAATACCATTTGTCTAGGTATATATGCTTTTTCTCCGTTTATATCAACCTTCCTTTTGAGTCGAGTAACTTGTGTTACTGATATATTGGATATTATATTTTCGAAAAGATATTCCTCACTGAAAGCAGTATCTACGTTTCTTATAATTGCTTTTCTTTGTAGCAGGTTATTTGGAATGTATGCTTTTAGTTGTTCCTCTTTTAAATTCTCATTCTTAACTAGATAATTTGCATATTTGGGGCTTTTAAGTTGTACTCTTACCCTATTTTTTCCTACTCGGTCGATGCTAAGAATGTTTTTAATTCCTAATTTTTTATGAAAAAGGTGACCTACCTGCATAGGGTGAATTTTTCCAATCTGCTCCTCATTTATTTTCTCAATGAATACATATACCTTATCTGTATAGAGATATCCTTTTTGTAGATTGAACAGCTTAATTTCTTTTTCTGGATCTTTGGTCTTTTCGCGTTCTTCCTCCTGGTCCATGTTTTGGGTTCCCCCTTTATCAGGGGGAGAGTTTTCATCCATTATTGTAAACTCCCACCATAAAAACACAAAACAAAAACAATAACAATAAACACCTCACAACACTGGGTTTTTTATTAATTTAGCCCGGTATTAAATTAGTTTATTATTAATTGTCACAAAAAACTTGTCTTAATCACTACTTAAGCACCTGTAATTATACGTGTACTCGATATGAATGATCGTACGAGACTGACAGAAAAACTTGCAAAATTACAAAAAGCGATTTCTTGCAAAACAAAACATTTTTTTGTATTTTTTGGCTCATTCTAAGTAAAAAATATTATTAGGAGTTTTGTCGTAGGATGCATAGTTTTCGAGATAAACGCGGTTGAATTCCAAAAAATTGATAAATTGCAATTTTTGAACCCGAATAGCTTTTGAATAAAAAATAAAATTGCAATTCTACTCACAGCATTTCATTCAAGTTAAATTATGCCGATTTTGATTTTTTGCATTGCTAAAAATTAATTTTTTTATTGTTAAACAAAACTATAAACAAATAGTGTTTTAACAATTAGCGTTTTGATGCGTGCCCAATGCATGCGTTTTAGTGCATGCTACGTAGAAATTGCCTATTTACAGGTGCTTCCACTTGTACCAACCATAAACCATAAAAATTTCCAAAAATGTATCGCAAATTTCTTCAAATGGAATTTGCGATGAAATTACATAAATACGAGAACTGGCACAATGATTATGGTGTTAAGTTATTTTTCGGATGTACCTACAATGATATTATAATTACGTATTTTTTATGGGAAATAAGCCACAATTTTACTAAAAAATGAATTTTTTAACGTTTCGAAGCCCAAATCGGGTTTCGTTGTCAAAATACAAAATACTATTGAATAATAATAATACAATGATATTATGCAAAGAATTATGTTGTATCGCAGATTATAAATGCGTTTATCTCGAAAACAGTTGAGTTTAGCGAGATGAATGTAGTATATCTTTTTTAAGTAAAAATATTAAGAGAATAAAAGTTTTGATTCAAAAAGTATGTAGAGTGGGGGATAAAAAAATTGAACGTATTAAATTAGCGCTGAAATACGTATGTGGCGCCCTCTGGGTAATACATAATTTTTGGTAGCGAATTTAGATTTCTTATCTCAAAAAACCCCCGTTTACCAAATTTAGTGTTATTATCCCATGCTTGTTAAGAGATATTCAAGAATAAATTAAATCAAAGTTTAACTTTGACACCCTGTATTTCTGTTATTATCAGCTTTCGTACTAAGGCAAGTTAACTTTAATCGACCTCTCTTAAGAAATTTAAGGTTAAGATATGGCCCATTCTTTACCAAACACCATGTATACTTTTGTCATTCGTAATGATAAAGTTATTAGTTTTAGAGATATCTGAAGTTACAAACGTAATAAGACCTTTCTTGTATACTCCATCTTTCAGCAATTAATTAGCAATAAAATATGCCGCCGGAAGCGACCTTCCATCTACTTTCGTTCCTGAGATATGAGTGTTGGGTAGTAGCTTAAGTATTAAACCGCAGGCGCAGTAGCCATTGTTGCTCGTTATAGTCTGGGCTGATTATCGGAGAATAGGCTATTTTTGGGAAAAGTTATTTACCAGCAATTTTATTGCTGGAATCGAATTATAAGATCCTATATATTAATATTATAGGTATGCAAAGTCCTCAGATAGTGTGCTACTTTTTTTATAAACAAAATGGCGCCCGAAAATCGTGTTTTTTTCAATTATTGCTCTAGAACTCCGAAGATTTTAACTTTACAACAAAAACACTCAAATAAAAATTCACCGTGATTAAATTCTGCATAGAGACGTGTTTTTCCCGATCTGCTCCGACGAAAATTTTCCTCGGAAAATGCGGGTTATCCCAACAAAATCTTTAATTTTCAAATAAAGTTTTAGATAAGTAATTATTTACCAATAATTAAATAATTTGGTGACTTAAAAGCCTTCTTGGTTTAGACTATAGTTCCAGAAGCTGGTGAAAATTAAACGAACATTTTAGCAACAATTCAATTGTTAATTAATAATTTACGGTCGCAATAATAACCAAAATAAATATGATACACTGATCAAACTTTGAAATCTTATAAAGATGAGATGCCTATTTAACATTTTGTCGACAAAATATAAATTTTTTATTTTTTTGCATAATCTTTAAATGTTTAAAAAAAATAGTTATAAACAAATTAACGTTTCTCAGAAAGTTTATAATTTTAAAAAATAGCTAAAATGCGCATTTCAAATATCTCGAAAATAAATGCTTTAAAACTTTTTTGCAACCATTTGCAAAAAAGTTATGAAACAGCAAAGTAAACATACGATTACTACGGTGTTAATAATTTTTTTTTAATTCTTTCAAAGCGTAGAAGTGAGTTTAAAGTACAAGCGTTGACTGATAAATTTACTGGAAGATACGAAACTAAATGAGCGTTTATGTACGACACCAGTGGTTTTAGAAATAGATGGCGTTAGCAGCTTTCTAGGTGCGAGATTGAATTTACCTGAGACAACGATGAGACGTATTCAGGTAGCTTTGGTTATCGGAATTTGGGGTCGGTCGGGTCGATCGGATTATAATAAAAATTATTTAATTCTTTTGATGCATTTAAATTTGAGTTCTCATTCAACGATAACAATGTCAATCTTTAAAATAATTATTGGAGTGTACCTATGTATTACTTTCTAAACTCGTTTTTAAATTAGCAAGAATAATTTTGTAGTTGTAATTTGTCTTCTAATTTGAATTCTTGAAACAAATCATTAAATATTATAAAGTTTATTTAATAATTTTATATAATATATATAATAATATAATTTATTTAATAAAAAAATTATTTAACGAGAAAAATACTCACTGGGTGATTTTAGATATTGTACATTTCTTATTTGCCTCATAATCTCGATAAAAAATAGGTAGTTATTTTCGTTAATTACAGTCTCTTCTGATAATTGTATATTTTGTTTGGAGATATTGCAAACGTATTTACTTAAATGAAATTGACTTAGTAACCCGCTCGGCCACTTTAAACTCTTCGGGAGAAAAAGGGTAAGGACTCATGAATTGTTGCAATCGCGATTTCCAACAATTTCTTCCAAGTTTTTTCGTGCCGTCAATATTTTCCGAGTTAGGGGAAAAATAGTGACTAAGTATTGAATTATTTATTATTAACTTTACTTCTTAAAGGTGCCGTGTATTTCTGCGTAGGCGTCCACTGTGCATTGTATTGTCAGGTGAGATATTAGATAGTCACGATTACATTATTCTATTACGAGTAATTTCATTAATATCATTTGGCGAATATTACCCAGCCATGACATCTTTTTCTAGACCTCTCTTACCCTCTATATTTCTTTCGAGTTCCAGTTGCCGACAACTATATCGTTCTCCTCGCAATATGTCCCTAAGTATGTCCATGATATTTTAAGCATTCGGTGCAGGCACCTTATTTCAAAGACTTCAAGTTTGTTAGTGGAGCTGGTCTTTATTATCCATGCTTTTATTACATACAAGAGAACAAGCCAAACGTAACACTTTAGCGTATTGTACAGTAGAAAAAATGAAAGAATGAACCCATGAACGAACATATAAAAAACACGCTGTATTTTCCTGTCACCGTGTCAAAAAATTGGCCAGCACAGGTACATGTAATAATTATTAATACATGTACTTGCGCTGGGCAATTTTCTTTGCGACATGTTGACAGGAAAATACAGCGTGTTTTATATGTTCGTTCATGGGTATTCTTTGATTTTTCCGACTGTATCTCAGGTTGAAACCCAAATTTCAGTGAACAGTCATAAGAGTCTGGACGTCGACATCCCATTGTTTATGAGAGATATTTTTCATTAAGTTAAGCCCGTTTGAGGTGACAGTCGGAATGAGTGTATATTGTCTTACCAAGATAGACGATTATCCAGTTTTATTCCCAAGAAGTTAATCAATTCTGAATAATTTATTGTAAACTCTTTAGGAACTACTTATTAACTTTTGCTCTCAGAACGAATTTCGAATAAACAATACGTTCTTCAGACACAAAGATCAAGAAAAATATACATTCAAAAATACAAGAGCACACATATCCGATATTGATTATATGTATATTGACAAACAGAAACATCCATCATTCTCAAGTACTAGACATAAGATGTTTAAGTGCAGCTAATATCGGAAGTGATCACAACCTAGTACTTGGAAAAATCAGAATACATCTACAAAAAACAGGAAAAAAGACCCTATTGAATGTGAGACAAGAATAAAAGTAGAACAGCTACAAGACTTGTCAACACGAGATCTATACCAGACAAGACTGCAAAAAGTACTGAACGAAAACTACATAACACCAGATGAAGACATAGAAGAAAGTTGAAGGAAGATTAGAGATAATATCAAAATGGCAGCAACGGACGCACTTGGAGAACTTAAGATAAGTAAACATATACGAAAGAAAAGGAGAACACCCCATGGATCTGTGAAGAAATAAAAATAAAATGCCAAGAAAAAAAGAAAATCCAGCTAGAATACAAATTCAAAAGAACGAGACAAACATATGTGAAGGATCTAAAAGAGTTCGAAATGAGTTAAACTCAATAGTAAGAAGGAAGAAAACAGAACATTGGTAAGCATTTTCAAAAGAGATGGATCACGACTTATACGGGATGCAAAAGGAAATGTGGAAAATGATAAGAGGTCAAACAGCAGAGATGAAGGAATTGATAGAAGTAAAACATATTGATACAAATACATGGACAACTTAACTAGAAAACCTGTATCAAACAGCTAATCATGAAGAACTGGAAAACCAGGATTAGAATCGGATGAGCAAACAGAAATTAAAGAGGAAGATATAACGAACGCCTTAAAACAGATGAAAAATCGAAAAGCACCAGGGAAAGATGGAATAGCTAATGAACTTTTAAAATACGGAGGAGAGAGACGTCACAAAGAACTGAATATCCTGATAAGTAAAATAATAAATACAGGAAGAATTCCAGAAGAATGGAATACCACTCAGATGATAGCGTTATTAAGAAAAGTGATAGGGCAGACCCCAGTAATTTTAGAGGGATAAATTTACGGAGCACTATACTGAAACTCCCAACAAAAATACTGATGAAGACAATAATGGCGTGCATAAATACATCGGTTGAACAACAAGGATTTAGAAGGGGAAGATCATAACGATGCTGTTTTTGTGATAAGACAAATAGCGGAGAAATCATTAGAGTATAACAAGCGAGGGTTTTTCTGTTTTATATACCTAGAGAAAGCGTTTGATAGAATACAATTAAAAGACGTGATACACCTACTATATGACAAAAATTTACCACTGGATATTATAAAACTGATAGAAAACATTTATGTACGAAATAAAATAGAAATGAAAGTCAATGGAATAATAACAGAACCCATTTTATAGAAGCAAACACAGGAATCAAGCAAGGAGATTCACTAATCCCTCTACTTTTTAACATAACGCTGGATGCAATAATAAAACAAGTGAAGAAAAAAAGAGGGTAAAAAATGGGCGATAAAGAGATAACAATACTCTGTTACGCTGATGACACCGTGTTAGTAGCAGAGTGCAAAGACGACCTACAAAGATTACTGCACGAATTCAACATTAACGCAAAAGAAATGAATATGAAAATATCAGCTTAAAAAACAAAAAGCTTAGTAATATCCAAAGAACCAATAAGATGCAAATTGGACTTAGACAATAAAAGTAAATACCTGGGAATTAATCTATCAGCCGACAATAATATCGAAGAAGAGGTTAAAGACTAATAATTAAAGCCAGTAGAACGACCGGATGCCTAAACGACACAATTTGGAAAAACAAATACCTTAGAGTGGAAACAAAGGACCGAATATATAAGTCATTTGACTGAAGTTATTAGACCAGTTATGACTTACACTGCCTAAACAAGATCAGATGCAAGCAAAATACAAAGACGTCTGGATACCAACAAAATGAAGATCTTAAGAAGGATTGCTGGAAAAGGACTACGGGACAGGGTAAAAAGTGAGGAAATCAGATGCATATGTGGGGTAGACAATATAAATACCTGGGTAAAGAATAGAAAAGAAGAGTGGAATCAACACATAAGCAGGATGTCTGAATCAAGGATAGTAAGAATAGCCAAGGACAAGTCACCGTTAGGCCGAAGAAGTATAGGACACCCAAGGAAAAGATGGAATGACAATTTAGGGACAGAATGAAAGGCACCGTTGAAGAAAAACAGGCAGTACTGAAATTCAGTAAAGAAATTCTTTAGGTAGATTTTTGGTAGTATAATGTGCTTCTTTGGAGTTTTACTGAAGATTATGGTTTTCGTTTTAGTGGGAGAAAATTCTAGGCCAGTAGTGTTTGACCAATTCTCTAATTTCTAAATGACTAGTGGGTTAAGTGATTTAGCGATGTCATTGATGGCAATAAGGAAAAGTGCAACGAGTAGACCATTGAGGAATGTCGTTTAATTGGATTTTTGAGTCTAAAAGAACGTTATTTATTCGAATAAGTTTCGTCTATATAGGAAATTATTAATAAATTTTATATTTCCTGGAATTGACCAATTTAATAGAATTTTTATATCTAATCCCCAAATGGCACGCGTTATAAAATATAATAAAAGATAGCCATAAGCCAAACATAATTTATCACATCCAAATGACTCATGAATTATAGATTCAATATCCACTAGGTTGTCTAATGTAGATGTGGACTTTCTAAATCCACTTTGTATGAGGCTAGGTAGCTATAATATCAATAAGTCTAATACTATCTAGTATCTATCAAGTGGATAAACTGATTAATTTTTTTTTTGTGAATTTGATGGCCTTGGCCAAGCCAATTAGCCAGACATTTTGTTATTTTACAAACAAACAAATTTGATTTTTTAATCAGAGGAATTTTTTCTGTACTTACTAACTCGAAATACATAACAAACTAACATTATTATCTACAATAATTATTATCTAAATAATACTCTGTTTTGTTGTTCATTTTTTTTTGTAAATTTTAATTTTTTTTTGTATTTTTTGTTGTATTTTTTTTGTATTGTTAATTTGTTTTTTATTATTTTTTTTAATTTTTTTACTGTTATTTTTTATTAATTGTAGCAAGTTTTGTTCCATTGAGTTTTTTCACTAAGCTAATACTTTTCGAGTTATTTGAGAGTGAATATGTTCGTTTTTTAACAAAAAAAAAACACGTTTTTAGACGGTTTTACGCAAATAACACAATAAACAAGTATTTTATCGAAAAGAGTATTCAATAAAAATATACTTTATAAAAAATTTAAAAAAAAATGTCTGTATAAAGTCTTTATACTCAGTAGAAGCAGAGTTGTAACTAAAAAAGTAAGTTCTTATTCGTCAAATTCCAAATCGAATATTTCAACGTGAAATAACCAAAAAATAAAGCACATTTCTGGGAAAACTCATCGCAACTTTTTTAAAGTGTTTAAAAAAGCTTTGTTTTTGTTTTTAAAAAAGTTTCTAGCATTAAAGTAAGCACGTTACGCTGAAAATAAAGTTGGTCTTTTTTGGTAAAAGATAGTTTTAAAAAAGCGTGAAAATCACCCTCTAAAAAGGAACTTGCATAACATTTTTATTTCGAAAGAGATGCTATAAATTTGCTAACTCATCGCAACTTTTTAAAAGTGTTTAAAAAGCTTTGTTTTTGTTTTTAAAAATGTTTCTAGCATTAAAGTAAGCACGTTACGCTGAAAATAAAGTTGGTCCTTTTTTGTAAAAATAGTTTTAAAAAAGCGTGAAAATCACCCTCTAAAAGGGAACTTGCATAAAATTTTTATTTCGAAAGAGATGCTATAAATTTGCTATAAATCACAACAGAACACGATTTAAAAAGAAAAAAAGTAGTTTGTGTTTTTCGTTTGGCCCCTCAAGACGAATAAAATCAAATTATTGTTACCGCTTCACAAGTGACTTTACTTATGTATTGTTTATAATACATATGATCTGTAAGTTTAATCGTAAATTTAGTTTTACAGTATTTTTTTTATTTTGAAAAAAAAATCCTTATTTTTAAATAATTTTTTAATTATCAGTGAGACGAAATATCCCAAAGTGGTTTTGGTTTTCTGAATATTTTGTTTTACTGTAATACAAAAATTGGTTAAGATATGGCTGTTCCGAATTTGCATATACTCGTGTTTAGTGACTCATTGAAGTCCTTTCAACTACAGCCTTTCAAAAATAAGCACTTTGAACCGATGAAACTTACAGATCCTCTATAATAAGCATACATACGTAAAGTAACTTATGAAGCGCTACTGATTAATTTCATTTGAGATGCTAATTAGGAGGTGATTTTTAGATTTTTTTACAAAAAAGGGATCAACTTTATTTTGTGCCCAACTTGTTTACTTCTGATACTAGAAACTAAAAAAAAAATAAAGCTGTTTTTAAACTTTTTAAAAAAGTTATGATGAGTTTTCCCCGAAAAGTTCTTAATTTTTTGGTTATTTCATGTAGAAATATTCAATTTTGAATTTGACAAATAATAAGAACCTACTTTTCATTAGCTACAACTCTGCTTTTACTGGGTCTACGACTTCATAATATGTCATATTTATATAAAACATTTTTTTCACTTTTTGATAAGCTGTATTTTTGCTATGAATGTTTTTTTGGTGAAATACTTCCTTTTTTAGTTATTTGCGAAAATCCGTCTAAAAACGTATTATTTTTTGAGAAATGAATATATTCACTCGCAAATAACTCGAAAAGTATTTACTTGTGAGGTCAAGACTAGTGAAAAAAACTCTATAGTCAATTTATACTTCCAACATTTTCGCAGAAACAAAAATAAAAAAAAATAATACAGATTAATATGATAGTGACTGCTGCGTTAAAATTTTGAATACGGGCCATGCAAAATAACCGCGTGTTCTTGGCTAGTTCCTTGAGTAGGGGTAATTTTACACTTCCCTCTAAGGCTAGTTCCAACAAATTTAAGCTAGGCGCGCCACTATACAGGCAGGTTTTAAAGACAACAAAATAATGCATAGGCTTTCGTATCTTTCCGTATTTATCAATCAACGGTACAAGCTAATTATTTATAAAACAATATCGATTATCAGCTTAATGGTTATATTTTAATTAAAGATTATAAATATATTTTTTTGTAATTTACACGCGCGAAAGTAGAATAATACAGTACCGTAGCTACCCGCCCACATACACAACTCACGCGAGTTTAAGCGTGTCAGTCGCTTCGAGTGAACATTTTATCTCCGGCTCTGTATCAAGCCTACTTTCGCGCTAAAAATTACAAAAAAAAGTATTTTTAATCTTTGATTAAAATATAACCACTGCACTAATTTTTGACATTTTTTGTGAGTAATTAGATTGTACCATAGACTCACTTTTAAGCTTTGAAACAATTAAAACAAATTATAAACAATGGATATATCGTATATTTATTTTGCTGTTTCCCAACTTTTTTGCAAATGGTTGGAAAATTTTTTTAAAGCATTCATTTTCAAGACCTATGAAATACGCATTTTAAGTATTTTTTAAAATTAGAATATAATAAGCAATTTCTAAGAAATGTTAATTTGTTTATAACAATTTTTTTTAAACATTTAAAGATTATGCAAAAAATGAAAAATTTATATTTTGTCGACAAAATATTAAATAGGCATCACACCTTTATCATCTTTTTAAGTTTGATCAATGTCTAATGATTATTTTGGTTGTTATTGCGACTGTAAATTGTTAATTAACAACTGAATTGTTGCTAAAATATTCGTTTCATTTTAACCGGCTTCTGAATTTATAATCTATACCAAGAAAGCTTTTATTTCACTAAGCTATATAATTATTGATAAATATTTACTGGCCCAAAAAATTTATTTGAAAATTCGAGATTTTGTTGGGAAAACCCACATTTTTCGAGGAAAATTTTCGTCGGAGCAAATCGGGAAAAACATGCCTCTATGTAGAATTAAATTGGGGTGAATTTTTATTTGAGTATTTTCGGTGTAAAGTTAAAATCTTCGGAGTTATAGAGCAATAATTGAAAAAAATACGATTTGTCGGCGCCATTTTGTTTATAAAAAAAGTAGCACACTATCTGTGGACTTTGCATACCTATATTAATAATATATAGCATCTTATAATTCGATTAAAGCAATAAAATTGCTGGTAAATAACCTTTCTTTGTACTTTACTAATTAGACCAACGTATTATAACTATTTTTTTTTCAAATTTTAAAGATTATGCAAAGAAAAAGAAAAATTTATATTTTGTCGATAAAATATTGAACAAGCATCTCGTCTTTATAATCTTTATAAGTTTGATCAATATATCATGATTATTTTGGTTATTATTGCGATCGTAAATTGTTAATTAACAATTGAATTGTTGCTAAAATATTCGTTTAATTTTCACCGGCTTCTGGAATTACAATCTATACCAAGAAATCTTTGATGTCACTAAGTTATTTAATTATTGATTAATAATTACTTACCTAAAACTTTATTTGAAAATTATAGTTTTTGTTAGGAAAACCCGCATTTTCCCAGGAAAATTTTCGTCGGAGCAAATCGTGAAAAACATATCTCTATGCATAATTTAATTGCGGTAAATTTTTATTTGGGTGTTTTTGTTGTAAAGTTAAAATCTTCGGAGTTATAGAGCAATAATTGAAAAAAATACGATTTGTCGGCGCCATTTTGTTTATAAAAAAAGTAGCACACTATCTGCGGACTTTGCATACCTATATTATTAATATATAGGATCTTATAATTCGATTCCAGCAATAAAATAACTTTTCCATGAATTTTGCTAATTAGCCCAGAGTATTAGGCGATGAAGCAAACAATTCATTTTGACGTAGATTTGCAGCAATTAATTAGCAAAAAATACCCACTTAGTTTTAGGTCTTTAAGCTGGTTATTTTCACTTTTTGTGAAATTCATGGGATAAGAATAACGATAGGGCTGGAGGGAGTGAGTTTGTAACTTCTTTGTATCTCTCAGCAATTAATTAGCAATAAAATATGCCACCGAGAGCGACCCTCTATCTACACTCACCGGCACAAAAAACCGCCACCCCAAAAAATGGGTCATGTTTAATGTCTTGTATTTCCTAAACCTGATGTCCGATTTAAGTAATTTTTTTAATATGTTATAGCCTTATTCTTTATCAATATCGCTGTAATAATATTGTTGCTAGACAGGTACATTGTCATTGTATACAGGGTGTACGAATCAAACTGTGTTTTTTTCTCAAATTTTGGAACACCCTGTGGAATGTTCTAGCTTTTATAGAATACTGAAATTAAAACCCAACTATAGCTTCAGATTTTCTTAACATTCTGTTTTTTGACTCATTCGCCTATGTTAAATAATAAAAAAGTTAGTCACTTTAACAACTACCCCTGTTTTTCGTCAATATAGGGCGTTTTTAAATAAGTACGCCAAACTTTAAGTCTTAACTTTAATTCTGCATGATAAAATAATGACAGTTTGCTTTATAAACGTATGCCCGCAAATGCTTTGTTTCCGAGATAGGGGGTGTTGAAATTGTTCTTACAAACTGACGATTTATTTATTGCTCTAAAACGGTTTGTGATATGCAAATGAAATTTGGTAGATTTTAAGAGGAAGTTATTGCGCATTTTTTGGCATACAATTAAGAATTTTATATTCACCATTGACGTGCATACGGGATATATCTAAAAATTTTATACCCGTATGCACGCCAATGGTAAATATAAAATTCTTAATTGTATGAAAAAAAATGCGCAATATGTACCTCTTAAAATCTACCAAATTTCATTCGCATATAATAAACCGTTTTAGAACAATAAATAAATCGTCAGTTTGTAAGAACAATTTCAACACCCCCTATCTCGGAAACGAAGCATTTACGGGCATACGTTTATAAAGCAAACTGTCATTATTTTATCATGCAGAATTACCCCTTAAAGATTGCCGTACTTATTTAAAAACCTCCTGTATTGACGAAAAACAGGGGTAGTTGTTAAAGTGCCTAACTGTTTTATTATCCAATATAAGCGAATAAAACAAAAAACATACTGTTAAGAAAACCTGAGGCTATAGTTGGGTTTTAATTTTGGTATTTTATAAAAGCTAGAACATTCCACAGGGTGTTCCAAAATTTAAAAAAAATCACAGTTTGATTCGTACACCCTGTATACCATGACAATGTGCCTGTCTAGCAACAATATTATTACAGAAATATTTTTAAAGAATAAAGCTATAACATATTAATAGAATTACTTAAATCGGACATCAGGTTTAGGAAATACAAGACATTAAAAATTACCCATTTTTGGGGTGGCGGTTATTTGTGCCGGTGAGTGTATTTTCGTTCCTGAAATATGAGTGTTGGGTACTCTGTAGCTTAATATTAACGTATTAGGCGAGCGGCACACCCCTAATATGAGGCTTAGAAATCGAAAAAGCGACTTTGATAGGTGAATGGCAAATTTTGTCATTTTTATAGGTGGCTGAATTTGAATATGAAGTTTATTTTTATCTAGAAATTGGTGGAACATGTTCAAAAATCAAATTTTAAGCAATATTGCCAAAAATTTAGTTTTGATGATTTTTCAACTTTAACTCGCTGTATCTTTGGTCTCGGTAAACACTTCCGTTTGAATATTTTACTTTATTATCTTTAAAGTATTTAGATAATAATGACATTTATCCGAAATGTTTAAAAAAAATTAAAAGCTGAGTTGATAATTTTTGAACATTTTGTCGTCAGATTTCATTTCGTTCGTTTCATGTTTACCTAAAAAAGTTGAGTGACAAACTTTTTAGTTTATAATTTTAACCAACACAGCATCAAAACATAACTCATGATGAAGTTTTCTGGAAAATTTCAAGCCAAAATATGCAACAGGAAAAAGTTATGTGACTTTATAGACGAGTGCCACTTCCCGAGTCACCGAATGATTGCCGGTATAAGCAATCCTCCACTTATTGACCAACGGCTTCGAGCGGATGAGTTGGTGAGTGGTAGGGCACGCTGTTGTCCTGAGACCGAGAAATCGGTCTCAAAGGCGGAGGAACCAGGCAATGGTCAACGGCATCAGGATGTAGAAGGCCAGGAGAAACCACTACATTAAAGATCCTTGTGGATATCTCTAGTACAGCTTCCCATGACAGATAAGGAAACTATACATACATTTAATGATCATAGACTTCGGAATCCAAGATCCGGCAGGGGAGGAAGATCACAACCAGACCACGGGGCCTCTCAGGTCGTCAACACGCGAAAACCCCGTGTCGTGGAAATCCACAAGATAGCTACGTGGAACGTAACAACTATGTTTAAAGGTGCGAAATTACAATTACAGACTAGACATTCCTATCCTAGGTATATGCAAGACGAAATGGCTAGGGTCAAACATATTTGAGAGTAATGGATACATTGTATACCACTCGGGAAAGGCAGAAGGACCCAGACGTAACGGAGTCGCAATCATTGTCAAAGAATAAATTCGTAACTGTATCCGAAATTTCGTCCACTTCAATGATCGTATCATGATGATTCAGTTGCAAAATAAACTACTGAATATTAATATAATACAAGTCTATGCACCAACAGCTGACAAACCAGATGAAGAAATTGAGCAATTCTACAGCCAAATTAAACAAATTCTCCGGAGCACAAAAAACATGAAGCTACAATTATTATGGGAGACTTCAACTCAAAAGTTGGTGCCGAAATCACACAAGATATAACTGGAAAGTATGGACTTGGAGAAAGGAACGAAAGAGGGTAAAGACTAATACAGTTCTGCCAAGCAGAGAAATGCATTATAGCAAATACTTTGTTTCAGCCACCTAAAAGACGACTATATACCAGGAAATCTCCAGCTGATCAAGAGGGAAAAATAGTCAGAAATCAAATTGACTACGTTATCATTAATAGAAGGTTTAGAAACAGTATTACATCTGCAAAAACATACCCAAGTGCAGACGCAGCAACTAACCATAATCTGCTCTGTGCTGGATTCAAACTAAAAATAATAAAAGCCCCCACAACGCAGAAGAAACCTAATACTCGACTCCTAAGAAATGCCGTAATATCAGATGAGTTCGGAAATAAGATAAATCGTGAGATTAAAAAACAGTTAGAAAGATCTGAACAAGAAAATATCGGTCAAAATCTAGATATCATGAATTCCGTCATGGTCACCATAGCAAACGAAGTTTTGAAACCAGAAAAAGACCCAATAAAGAAAAAGGATTGGATGACCGATAAAATACTACTAGACCTTATTCAACAAAGAAGAAATTGGAAAAACAAAGACGAAATTCGGTATAGAGAGACATATCGACAACTAAGATACGAGGTTAAGTGAGCAAAAGAGGACTGGATGGAACAAAGATGTCGTGAAATGGAAGAACTACAAAGAAAACATGACGAGTTTAATATACATAAAAAGCTTAAAAAAATTACCTACACTCAGAGAAAAAGAACTCTTCACTTTACGAGAAACTCCAAAGGTAAAATAATTCTCGACTTGGATGAAAAAAAGGAAGAATGGACTAACTATATAAAAGAGCTCTTCCTGGATACGAGGCCACCACTTAACACCACAAACTATACGAATACTGGTCCTAGTATTTTAAAAGCGGAAGTAGAGAAAGCCATCAAACAGAGCAAAAATGGGAAATCTCCAGGCCCTGACCAAATACCATCAGACTGGGTCAAACTTCTGGATGACGACGATGTCTCACAACTAACAAACATTTATAACCATATATACGAGACTGGCATGAAGCCACAAATATGGTTACAGTTTACATTTATTCCACTCCCAAAAAAACCTAATACATCATCATGTAAAGAATTTAGACTAATTAGTCTCATGAGCCACTCTCTCAATCTACTTCTTAAGATAATAATTCTTAATAGAATCAAGCAGAAATGTGAAGAGACAATGGGAAACAAACAATTCGGTTTCAGAGAAGGATTGGGAACAAGGAAAGCTTTGTTCTTAATGTTAACATTACTTCAAAGATCATTGGAAGTACAGAAACTAATTTACGTCTGCTTTATAGATTTTGAGAAATCGTTTGATAGAGTTCAACATGATAGGTTGTTTGAATATCTAGAAATGATTGGAATAGATGATAAAGATCTGAGACTTTTACAACATCTATATTGGAATCAAGAAGCTTCTATTCTGGTAGACGGCAAAGAAACAGACAAAATTTGTATTCAAAGAGGTGTCAGACAGGGTTGTGTGTTATTCCCAACTTTGTTTAACGTATACTCAGAAATAATTTTTAATGAAGCCTTGGAAGGACAATGTGGAATTCGAATCGGGGGAGAAACTATTAACATCAGATATGCAGACGACACCGAGATCATGGCTGAAAATATCGAAGATCTTCAATTCTTTATAGATCAAGTCACTAGAGAATGCTCCAATAACGGACTTAATATAAATGCAACAAAGTTACTTGTGGTTAGTAAACAAGACGTCGACCCTATGCAACTAATTGTCAATGATGAATCAATAACAAAAGTTAACCATTTTAAATACCTAGGATATTGGATAAACGAGACACTAAATCCGGATGAAGAAATTAAAACTCGTATAGAAATTGCAAGAGGAGCATTTACGAAACTTAGATCTATTCTGAGCAACTCTCAGCTGAACTTACAACTAAGAATCAAGTTCCTAAAATGTTATGTGTATCCTGTATTACTATATGGATGTGAAACCTGGATCATGAAGCCTTTGAGATGTGGTCGTATCGTAGAATGCTCAGAATATCTTGGGTTCAACGCATTTCAAACAGAGAAGTCTTAAACAGAGTAGGTCAAGACGAAGGTGACTTAATGAAGATGATAAAAAAGAGAAAACTTGAATATCTGTGGCATATATTGAGAGGTAGCAGATACAGGATGCTGCAGTTAATACTCAATGGAAAGATCGACGGAAAAAGAGGAATTGGTCGAAAGAAATATTCGTGGCTCCGAAACCTTCGTCAATGGACTGGCTTATCAGCAGATCAATTGTTACATGCCGCACAAGATCGAGAACGATATCGGCAAATTGTTATGGAAGCTACCCACGCCTAATTTGTGTAATAAATTAGCAATAAAATAGCAAAAATAGCAAAATAAAAAATTTGGGCACGGTACTTAAAGAAGAAGAAGAAGCCACTTCCAAAAAAAAAAACGCTTATATCTCGAGATACTGACCAAGGTGTGTTGAATGGCTAGTTGTGGTCATGCTTTATGTTTTGATGGTGCCAAAAACCAAAATGAGGTTTATTTTGAATTTTACGTGGGGCCACATTGTCAAAATCGCAATTTTACCCTAAAAAGGAAAAACAATTAAATCACGTTTTTTGCGTTTAACTCGCTACAACTCTGTTCCATTTTAATACTTTTTTTTTGAAATTGTTACAATATATATTTCTTACCTTTATGAAGACAATGGGGTCTGTTTCAATCTTTCAGTCTTATTATAATAAAAGTTATGAATTTTTTAAAGTAAAAGCTGAAGATTCCTGAATTGCAAAGTTTAATCGCAAAAGTTGAGTGACAAAATTTGAAATTTAGGTTTTTCATCAAGTTTATGTTAAAATATAGAGTACAAGAAACAAAATGTTTTATAGAAAAAAATATGGTGCAACGTTTAATTTTAAGAAAAACGTGATTCCATTTTTTTTATTTTTAGGGTAAAATTGCGATTTTGACAATGTTCCCCCATTTAAAATTCAAAATAAACCTAATTGTCGTTTTCAGCACTATCAAAAACATAAAGTATGACCAAAATTAGCCATTCACCGCACCATCAGTATCTCGAGAAATAAGCGCTTTTTTGGAGGCGTTCCACTCGTCTATAAAGTCATATAACTTTTTCCTATTACCTACATATAATGACTTAAAATTTTCCAGAAAACTTTTTCATATGTTTTAATGCTGTATTGGTTAAAATTTATAAACTAAAAAGTTTTTCACTCAACTTTTTTAAGTATGCATGAAACTAACGAAATTTGAGGACAAAATGCTTAAAAATTATCACATCCTCTTTTAATTTTTTAAACATTTCGGACAAATTTCATTGTTATCTAATAGTTCAAAGATGATACAGTCAAATTTTAAAAAGGAAGTATTTACACGACCAAAGATAAAGAGAGTTAAAGTTGAAAAATCATCAAACTTAACTTTTCGCAATATTGTTTAAAATTTGATTTTTGAACAGGTTCCACCAATTCTAGATTCCAATTCGGATTCAGCGACCTCGAAAACATAAAAAATGACAAAATTCGTCATTCACCTGAAAGTTGATTTTCGTGGTCGGTATAACATAATTTTAGGGGTTGCTGCCGCTCGCCAATATTAACCAACTTAAGCAACCATCGTTTCTTTGAAAGGGTTGAAGCGATATATTTTTAATTTGTGTAATAAATTAGCAATAAAATAGCAAAAAGATAAGGGGTAAGTCTCATACCCATAGGCGTAGCGTGACCTAATAATTTGGGGGGGCACGGGGTCTACGGGGGGGGGGGGGGGAGTGGTGGTCCCGTGGAAACTTTTTTGAAAACTACCACTTAAGAACTAAAGTAAAGTATATGTGTATTTTTGTTAAACATTGGTTTTAATCA
Organism: Diabrotica virgifera virgifera; assembly: GCF_917563875.1. NCBI lineage: Eukaryota > Metazoa > Arthropoda > Insecta > Coleoptera > Chrysomelidae > Diabrotica > Diabrotica virgifera. The sequence continues at coordinate 132,454,264 of NC_065445.1, read as the reverse complement.
ATTTTTACTATATTGATGGATTGTAAAAAGACTCAATTTCAAAATATACAAGTTTATTCTATTCTAGACATAACTGCATGGACATTTATAACACAAAAACAAATTTGTGTACAAGACAAAGTTTTAAGGTGAACAGAACTATAGTAATGGTTTTCAACGAACCAATTTTCGTTAGTTCTAATGAAGCATTAGCCTCCTATCGGCTAGATTTGAAAATCTGTCAACTAACAGATCTAGTTTTTTATCTTTCATGTATTCAGACGTCAATTCTTGCTCAATAGACATCAGGGCAAGCCCACTTAAGCGGTCTTCTGTCATGGTGCTTCGAAGAAATGTCTTTAGCCTTCGTAGTGTAGAAAACGATCTTTCTGCGCTTGCTGTTGTGATAGGCCACGAAAGTGATATTTCTAGTAGCTGCCAAACATCTGGTGCACTGGCTTGAAGATCATTCTCAATAAAAAAATCAGCCAACTCTTGGAACGTTACTCTTGTGGTTGCTTTGTCTGTTTTGACAAAATTGTTCTTTGCATAACAGTGAAAAAACTTAAGATGTGCAGAGAAACTTAAAGACAAGTTATAAAACTTTTGGATTGCCATAACAGCGTTGTTGTCAATTTCGGTCCAATTAAATAGTAACTGGGCAATGCAGTTGATTTTATCATAATCGTTCTTGGAAAAACGAGATTGCAAGTTTACAATTACTGTGTCTAAAGCAGCAAAGTAAATGTCAGTCTTGAACATCTGTTCAGGTGATTGATGAAATGCAGCATCTGAAGAGCTACTACTAGCTTCAAGTTTTTTCGGAATCTTCCGTTTGCGTGGTAGTGAAGGCCTTTCAACTGACAAACCTTTCATACCATATTTGTTACACTGTTCTTCTGACTCATTCCACATCTGAATAAAGCCATCATCATTTCTGTCCAGTTTTAAACAGTCAATGACTGATTCAACTTTTGCAAAAACCTTAGAAATGTCAAGAGATTCACTCTGCAGTTCTTTGGAGAGTATATCAGTCTGACTCAAAACGCTGTGCAATAGTTTTAAACTGAATACAAATTCAAATGTGCTGATTTGTTTGGCTAGACCATCAGCTTCGGCTGCAATTTTACGATCTGATACATCGTTTGCAATAACTTCCAAAGTTTCGTACACTTCAGGGAGCTGCTCTAGAATTACATGGATTGCTTTGTGTCGAACTGTCCATCTAGTTCGAGACAAGCTCACCAGTCTTTTCATTTTTGTTTCTCCGCTTTGCTTACATATTGATTCAAATATTGAAAACCTGTTAGCTGATGCATTAATTAAGTTATACAGGTTATTTACTATGGATAAGCAATTCCGAAGCTGTCTTATTTCTTCACAAAATCTCTGAACAGCCAGATCAAGCAAGTGGGCATGGCAGTGTGTGTACAAAGCTTTAGGCTCTTCTTCTTGGAACCTTGAGGCAACACCTTTGAATTTGCCGCTCATGTTACTAGCTCCATCATATGCCTGGCCGTGCATTTTATTTAAGCTTATACCCAACTGCTGCAGATACTGTTTAATAGTGTGATGTAAATTTTCACCAGTAGTGTCTGACACATCAACGAAGCCCAAAAACCTTTCATTGATTTTAATGTGTCCATCTATTTTAGTAATGTATCGAATGCAAATGCTAAGCTGTTCACGGGTTGAAATATCCGTAGTTTCATCACAAATAATTGAGTAGGCCAAAGCCTCACTCACCTCTTGGACAATTTGTTGAAGCATTTCACTTTTTATGCAATCTATTATCTCATTTTGTACCTGGGCACTTTTGTATGAATGGACTGGGGATTTCATTAATGTTTGGATTCCTTCCTCCATTTCAGTAGATCTCAGTTCTAGCAGTTCTATAAAGTTCCCCCTGTTAAATGAAGCAGTACTCTCATCATGTCCTCTTAAGGCAAGATTCTGTTTTCCAAGGAATAGGATGTTTTCAATTATGAATTTTAAATACCTCCTATTCATCTCAACCATTTTAGTATGTACCGAGGACAACGAATCTGCTACCGTGCTTCCTGCTTTTCTATACTCATTAAGAAACTGTTTAGATTTTTGATGCATTTCACTCTTCTCATGTTTCCTGAATTTTTCCAAAGCTTTCTTCCAATTGTTCATGCCCAGTTTAGTGAATGACTCCTCCCCGCGACCAGACTTATGTTGACAAAATAGTCGGCATGGGTAACAAAATGCAGCGTCTGTAATGGGGCTATATTCGACCCAATTAAATTCACTGTACCAGGATTCTTTGAACTGCCTCGATTTGGATTGAATCTTGCTTACCTTAAAACAATCAACAGGCTGAAATGCTCCTTTTGCAATATCTGCACTTTGTACTCCCAATGAAGGATCTCTACTTTCGCCCTGGAATGTAGCATCACGATCTGGGCGTAAACAAGATGGCGATTCATCACCAACGCTACCTCCAGTGCTACTTCCCGCTAAATGTCTATCTTCATTTACACTTTCACTTGAATTTCCAAGTTTTTTAAAGAATGTTAGTGTTAGTACAGAGGACTGTTTCTTAGACATGATAACAAACGAACATCCGCAAAAATTACACAAACAATAGCAGCTCAGCTAGTAACAATAAGCTTATTAAACGAATAAAACGTGGCGATCACCTACACAACACAACACACGCGCACTGAGCTGGTATGATATCCCTCCGCCAGGCGTCGGCTGGGCTCGGGTGCATTCGATCGGCTGCTCCAGCTCGGGCGCAACCGGCCAGAGTCGGCTCACCGGCACTTGTAAATTTAGTTGTAACACGCGCATACTTTACACACACAGAATCAAATTAGATGCATACAGAAAAATAGACTAACGGGGGATCTATATTAGTTATTCATTCGTAACTTTTAGTGTATACATATACGTAATTTAAAGATAATTTATATTATTTTTTTCTTTTTTTGCATAATGTTGGGGGGGCACGTGCCCCCCCGTGCCCCCCCGGCCCGACGCCACTGCTCATACCCCCTTATGAAATTGTAACTGTAGCTTAAGAGACATGAGTATATACCGCATCTCGAATATTAACAAGGCAAAACCAAACCGTATTCGTTTGTAACCAACGAAAATTAGAACGCAATTCTCATGGATAGCGAACAATTGATTTATTATATTCTGTTTGCCATCAGAAAGTTATATGGTATATACAGGGTGTCTGCGAAACTTGGAACCATGTGGGAAACTTTTTTAATATCAATTTTACGAAAAAAGTTATTCTTTATAAAGTGCTCTGCATAGTCCAAAACCTAAGATGCAGTCATCAGATATCATAAAAACCATATTCAAATATGCAATAACAGCCTTCTTCTTGAAAAAAAAAAAAAATTTCTGAAATTTTCCTAAATTACCGATTCCTAACATCATTTTTATTTATTAGACATGTAATAACTCTTTTATTGATAATTTTAGGAAAAAAAAATGATTCTTTATAAAAATCTGTGCATGTTCTAAACCTCAAGATGCAACCATCAGTTATCCAAGTTTGTTAATTTTATACGAGGTGTGTCAAATGATATGAATTTAGAAAGAATTCTTTCTAAATTCTTTCTAAATTCATATTTGGCACACCTCATATAAAATTAACAAACTTGGATAACTGATGGTTGCATCTTGAGGTTTAGAACATGCACAGCTTTTTATGAAGAATAAATTTTTTTTTTCTAAAATTATTAATAAAAGAGTTATTACATGTCTAATAAATAAAAATGATGTTCGGAATCGGTAATTTAGGAAAATTTCAGAAATTTTTTTTTCAAGTAGAAAGCTGTTATTGCACATTTGAATATGGTTTTTAATTACAAATAACTTTTCATAATACAATTTTTTGATATTTTGAAATATAAAGGTAGTTTGCTCTTGAGCGAAATTCATATTTTTTGACATACCTCGTATACTGTTGACAAAATTTGATATCTGATTATTACATCTTAAGTTTTAGACTATGCAGAGCACTTTATAAAGAATGACTTTTTTTCGTAAAATTGATATTAAAAAAGTTTCCCATATGGTTCCAAGTTACGCAGACACCCTGTATATGTATGTATGGTAATCGTTAAAAAATACAGTATTCGTATAGGTTATACCTCTTCTATACAAGAATTAATTTGTGGTATATTCTACATATGTGATTTCATTGTATTGTGACAACGTTTACTTACAATTTCAGGCATATTTGAAATGGCCACATAAGTTTCGTTTGGTGATACCAGCTTAATATGGTACTTAGCTTTAAATTGAGGTTCGTCAAAGCAGGGAAATACTTTTCTGGCCCAGTTCGGTTCCAAATCCGTGACATAAACATATCTAAAAAAGCAATAGAAATAAATATTTAAGCTAAAATTCAGCACTAGGCGAATATGGAGCATAGAAATATCCAACTTCAGTTTATACATATAAGGCAGAGAAAACAGCATACTATATAAGGCTAATATTTATAGGCAGTCAATGAGGGTATTTGGCTTCGAATTCTGACCTAATGCGTCAATTACTCGATATTTTAACAGTAAGTAGGGAATAGCTCAAGAAACAAAGTCTACCCTATACCCTATGTCCTGTACCCTCTACATAGTCTACCCTATATACTTTTATATTAGGGGTGGTTTTCAACCCTTCTCGGAGGTGGAAAATTTTTTGGTCAAAATTACCACGCAAGTGGCAAGAGTTCCTAATTCTAATCAAAAACTGTTCTATATTTTTTTTTAAACTCTTACTTAACTTTAAGAAGTGTTATTTCTATTAGATGAAGCAACGAAGCATTAAACCTAGGAATTTTGTGCAGTAAGATGAATCGTCATGCAACTTTTTTTTTTTTTCCTTATTGGCTTTGGATTACTTGATCCATTCAGCCACGATAGATAATAAATTACTGTTTGCTACAATATTCCAAATATAATACATTGCATTACATAATACATTAGGTACATGTGCGCACATATAATACTTATGCACGCACATACATACATACATATGTAGAAGTGGAAACATTTAATTGACCAGTAGGTATACTCCTCATTCATGGCCCTAACCAACTTAAATTAATTTACAAATAATTAAATCGACAAAAAAAAAAACTACATGCTAATACTAAATACTAATACTAAATGCTAATAAATATATGTTTTTTTTTACACAGCGATAAGGCTTCAACCCGGATCAACCCCGCGGAGGTTTACACCCTCTTTGTGTTTTTAATTTTTTTTTTTTTTTGTTTTTTTCTCTTTTTTATTTTTTTTATAATATATTATACTTTTTTTTTATTTATTTATTTATTTATTTTTTTTTTTATTTTTATTAAGATTAATTTTTTTTATACATTTTTTTTGTATACATATTTTTTTGTATAATTTTTTTTTTTTTTTTTTTTAATTTTTTCAATATAAACTTTTATACATTTCTATTCTTATTACCTCCCTGCAAAATCTACTTAATGAACTTTCACAGGGAGACAATATTACATAATAAGGATAAACATAAAAAAACAATAATTATTGCTAAACACATTCAACCGGACTCATTCAGTGCAAGTTAAATTTTCCTCTTAGTCCTTTTTAAAAACTCCCAGATGATTTGTTTAATTTTAGAATTTCTACGAGACAAATATAAAAGAAGCATTATTTTGTGGGAAAGGTATTTCTTCTTGAACCAGATTGTTCATCAAAAACTTAATTGCAACATCATTATGTTTGCATCCAAACAACCAATGATTAATATCGTCAACATATCCATTGCAATCGCAAAGATCTGATTCGGATAGGTTAAATCTATAGAGGTATGACTTGACAGTGGCATGATTAAAGATACATCTAATAAACATGGCATATATATTTCTATTGGGATAACTTCTGATAGCAAAAGGCTCAGTAGGTAAACTAGGATGAATTTTGGTGTAGAGATTGTTGCTTCTATTGCAGAAAGCGTGCCACTCAATATCCCAATTTTGTTTCAAACTTTTCTTGCGAGTAGCTGTTAGATCGCTTCTATCTAGCCAAGTTATTTCCGATCCTTTTAAGATTGCCTCTTTGGCAAAAAAATCTGCTTTTATGTTACCGGAAATACCAATATGTCCTTTTACCCAGACGAAAGTTACAGAAGTCTGTTTTTCCAGTAGCTTTAGTTGGTTTTCTAAAATTTTGAAGACAAGGCTATTTTTATATAAATGTTTACGTGTGTTTTCTAGAGCTAATAACGAAGATCTTGAATCTGACATAATTACAACTTGCTTGTTAGAAATTTTTTTGTTGACAGCCCATTCTAGAGCTTGATAAATCGCGAACATTTCTGCAGAGTATATGGAACATTGTTTATCTAACTTGAACATCAAGGATTCTTGGTGATCCGGAATATATACAGCACATCCAACTCCCAATCTTGATTTTGAACCATCCGTGAAAATCCTGCATGGATTATCAAGCTTGGCTATATGTTGCTGAAAGTCAATTGGATTCTCACTGTCAAAATTTGGGAACCAAACATTAACATTGGCATAAGATATATTAAAACTCGATTTAAAGAAAGTTAATTCACCTGGACTGTTTAGGTGCTGAGAAACGTTCGAGTATGCTACTGCTAAAATAGGAGAATTCCTGTTGTGCCACCATTTGTCGACAAGATTAGAAACAGAGATGTCACATATTTTTTGTAGTAGTTCAGTTTGGTTGTAAGATTGGCATTTAAGAATAAATTTTTCAGCCAAAAATAGTCGTCTTAAATGTAAAGGAGGCTCCATGGATTCAGCTAAAAGATTCTCTATAGGCGTAGACTTGAGCGCACCTAGAACTAACCGCAGAGCCTTATATTGAATGCGATCTAGTTTTCTAAGGCGACTGTTTGTGGCAGATCCATATAGAATGCTTCCATAGTCGAGAATGGATCTGGTATATGCACGATAAAACATTAAATTAATTTTAGGGTCAGCACCCCATCGATAGCGATTAACTACTTTAAGAATATTTAAACTTTTCTCACATTTTATTAAGCACTTATTAATGTGTTCATCCCATGTTAACTTGGTGTCCAATGTAATACCAAGATAAGTGTAGTGCTTATGAACGGGTATACTTAGGTTGTTAATCATGATGCTGGTCATAACTGGTAAGCGATGTCGCGTAAAAAACACCACCGCTGATTTATTTGCAGTAAGGTCAAATCCTTGTTTAAAAAAATACTCTCTTGCATCACCCAGTACCATCTTAGTTGAATTAATACTTTGTTGGTACAACTTATTCACATTGTAAAAGCAGAAATCATCTGCATATTGTAATATACTGCATCTAATTCCTATACTGTGGAGATCTAGAGTGTATAGATTAAACAACAAGGGACTGAGGACTGATCCTTGTGGTAAACCTTGATGCACTACTCTTGGGCCAATCAATCTATCATTACATCTAATAAATACCTGTCTATTAAGGAATAGGTTTACTAATACATAAGCACACAAAGGTGGAATACCTATGTGCTTCAGTTTTTCGAACAATAGATTTAAATTGACGTTGTCATAAGCCCCAGAAATATCAAGAAAAATGGCAGATAGATAATTATTATTTGAATATGATAATTGAATATCAGTTGTTAATTGAGAAACACAATCAATAGTTCCCTTGTTCCTACGAAAGCCATACTGAGACACTGGAAATATATTTTTGTTCTCACACCACCATTCTAATCTGCTTTTCATAACTCGTTCAAATGTTTTAAGCAAACAGGACATGAGAGAGATAGGCCTTAAGTCGGTACGCTGGTTTAGTTTGGGTATAGGAATAACCAGGCATTGTTTGAGGGCGTCACAATGATCTCCTTTAAGTAGAATATTGTTGTATATTTTGCACAAATAATATATAGCAATTGCAGGTAGGTTTAATAGCATACTATAGTTAATGCCGTCAATACCAGGGGCTGTATTTTTAGAACTCTTGATATTTGCTTTAAGTTCGTCAGCTGAAATGGGGGTTAGTAAAAAGTGGTCATTAGTAGAGATGCTCGGCATAAATAGTGGTAAATGGACATAATCCGGAGAGATTTTTGTAAAGAGCCTTTCTACCATACATTCATCATTAGCGGTGTACTTTTTGTTACCTTGAATTTTGTTTACCCTTTTCCAAAGCTCTGAAGGTGAAGTTTGCCTAGTAAGTGAGGAACAAAACCGAGCCCAACTAGATTTAGCTTTTGAGCGGAAAGTTCGTTTACATATAGCTTCATTCTTCTTATATTCCATGAAGTTTGAAAGGGTAAGATTAGATTTATAAATTTTAAAGGAATTTTTTCTAGCGTTAGAAGCAGTGAGGCATTCATCATCCCACCATGGTGGCGATTTGAAAGATTTGACTGACGGTTTGATAATTTTGAAAGATTTGTTGGCTGCATCAGTAATAGAATCTAATAAAAAGAAAATCATTTCGTTTGTTTGGTTTTTATTTGGTTCGTGTCTGAAGGCACTTTCTACGTTGTTTCTAAAATTATCCCAGTTTGCATTAGACATCGACCATTTAGCCGAAGATATAAAAGTTATATTTTCAATTTTTATATTCTGCACAGAAAGTCTAATTGGAAAATGATCTGATCCATAGGTATCTGGAAGAACAGTCCAGTCAAAGGATGGACATAACCTAGAGGATATAATAGTAAGATCTACAACAGATTTCATATTCCCTGGAGGAGTAGCTCTAGTAGCCGACCCGTCATTAACAACAATTAAATTAGGAAAGAAATCTAATGCTTCTACTAGTATATTACCATCGACGCAACATGAATTTGATCCCCATAATCCATGATGTGCATTAAAATCTCCGGTAATAATACAATCATTGCTAATTTGAGAAAAAAGACTAACGTAATCTTGCACTGTTACTCTAACATTTGATGGACGGTACACACTCAGGATAGTATACATTTTTTGGTCAATTTTAATATCTACACCACAAACTTCTAAATTAGGATTGAAATTGTTAACAAATGAAATGGGATTATAAATAATGTTATTTGCTAAAATTATGGCAACTCCTCCATATCCTCTAATTCTACTTTTATTAACTACATTGAAATTATTGAAGCAAACAGTATCAGATGGTTTTGACCAAGTTTCTGATAAAAGACCTATGTCAAAACGTTCTTCAAACAGTAATTGCTGTAAAGAATATCGGTTCGCATTTAGCGAACGAATATTCCACTGAATAATTTTAATACTTTTGTCAGCCATTAAAATTATGTAAAAATATTACCTATAATATCTTTAATTTTATTTTCTAATTCAATTTCGTAATTTTTAAAATTAGTTTCTACATTTGATGAAGAATTACAATAGTCAAGGATACTCTGTTTGATTAAATTTTTGAGTGAAGCACTGAGCTGGCCTATAAATATATCAAATTCATTACGGGGCTCATGGTTTCCAAATTGAAATACAGATCCCGAAGAGAAACTGGTCGGGTATTCCCTACGCACAGGAGGAAAATTAGGAGTTGTATCAGTAGTCTTCCTTTTTTTGGGGGGGTTATCGTTAGGGGGGGCTATATTCAGATGATTATTATTTTTATAAGTAGTGGTGGAATTCGAGGGTTTAGGGGAGGAGCTTTTTAATGGAGGAAAGTCTGTGTCACAGGTCATTAAAGGTGCAAATTTATTTTTTGGACTAAACTGGAATAACATGGATTTTCAAGAGCTTTTTCGGCTTCTTTAAATGAAATATTTAAGTTAGCCATAGCTTCTTTAGTCTTTTTTTGTTTTAAATATTCGGGACATTCTTTAAAAACTGACTCGTGGCTACTATTTTTACAATAAACGCAAAATGTAGTACATTTATCGGGACAATCAGTGTTACCTTCATTACCGCACTTCTTACATCTTTTTTTTGACTTGCATTGAGTCGTTGAATGGCCATAACGAAGACAGTTGAAACATTGCATAACAGGACTAACATATATTTCAACTGGACACCTAACTTTGTTGATGTAAATATATTGGGGAATTAATTTACCTTCAAAGCTAATAATAACCATTTGTCTAGGAACTCTTTCTGATACACCGTCACTTTGAACTATTCTAGTCATTCTATGAACTTTTTTTATTGGAATATTAGATTTAATAGTATTAAGTAGTGCACTCTCAGTTAGAGTAGTGTCCACTCCGCGAACGAGACCCTTTTTTTCCGTTAAATAATTTGGAATATATGCAATTAGGTTATTTTTTCCGAAAAAATCTTCAGCTACTAATTTATTCGCAACAGCACCTGAATTGACTTGAATTTTAATGCGATTTTTACCTACACTAACAATTTCAATAATATGTTTATCATAACTAGATAGCGAAAGTAGTTTTTCTCCAAGTTTCATTGGATGCAAACGACCGATACTCAAATTTATGTGTTGAACAAATATAAAAAACGGACCAGTATCATTTAAACTAAATCGATTAGATGAATTAAATTCCTGACTTTTTTGAATAGTATTTGTTTTATTTGAAGTAGATGTCAAGTTTATGGTATCATTAGTACTTTTACTAGTATCATTTAAACATTCACTATGAGAATTATTCTGATTTAAATCATTTGTCTGCATAATTATATCGCTCTCATCTGTGAACCCAATATTTTCTACACCAGGATCTGGTGGTTCCTTTCCATTTTTGCCCACGGACATCCCGGGGCACGAGCGACGTTCAAATATAAGTATATAAAAAAATTTCTACTTACAGTACAGTTGTCAAATAACAAAACTTAAAATATACGGAAAAACAAACAAAATCGGCTAAACACTCTGTAGAATCTCTTGAAACACACTTTAATACTTCACAATCGATTTGAGTTGAATGAAAAAAGACTTTAGAACTAACTAAATCGACAAATTTTCCGGAGGAACTCTTAAATTTGTCTAAACACTTTGACAGTTTTTTTGACGTTGGTCATGCAACTTTTTGCATTCGATTAGAGAGAGTGTCAGGCAACTGTGTGAACTAAATTCATCTAGGGCAAAAATTTTTGTGCATAAGAAAATGCATTTTAAAAGTGCATCCCGAAGAGGTGAAAATGAAAAATTTAGAACTCGGGAAATATTGATGGAAATGAGTTGAATTTTTATAATCTGGGGTTTTGGGGATCGCTGAGCACGAATTTCATATCGGCGATGGTCTCCAAGGTACCTGCTGCCCACGGTGGAACTCGTCCCCTAGTGTTTTATGTTATACTTAATCGGGGGTTTATGGGGTCGCCGGCCACGAATTTAATGTTGGCGATGGTCTCCAAGATACCTGGTGCCCAGGGAGGAACTCGTCGCCTAGAGTTTTATGTTATAATCATTCAAAATCAGTCAATAACCATTACTCTGAGGGGTTTGGGGGTCGCTGATCAAGAATTTCATGTGGTCGATGGTCTCCAAGGTACCTGGTGCCATGGTGGAGCTCGTCGTCTGGAGTATTATGTTATAATTATTCCAAATCATTTAAAACCATTAAGCGGGAGGTTTTGGGGGTCGCTGAGCACGGATTTCATTACGGCGATAGTCTCCTGGGTACCAGGTGCCCAGAGTGGAACTCGTCGCCTGGGGTTTTATGTTATAATCATTCAAAATCAGTCAATAACCATTACTCTGAGGATTTTGGGGTCGCTGAACAAGAATTTCATGTGTTCGATGGTCTCCAAGGTACCTGGTGCCCAGGGTGGAACTCGTCGTCTGGAGTTTTATGTTATAATCATTCAAAATCAGTCAATAACCATTATTCTGAGGGTTTTGGGGGTCGCTGATCAAGAATTTCATGTGGTCGATGGTCTCCAAGGTACCTGGTGCCAGGGTGGAGCCCGTCGTCTGGAGTATTATATTATAATTATTCCAAATTATTTAAAACCATTAAGCGGGAGGTTTTGGGGGTCGCTGAGCACGGATTTCATGACGGCGATAGTCTCCTGGGTACCAGGTGCCCAGAGTGGAACTCGTCGCCTGGGGTTTTATGTTATAATCATTCAAAATCAGTCAATAACCATTACTCTGAGGATTTTGGGGTCGCTGAACAAGAATTTCATGTGTTCGATGGTCTCCAAGGTACCTGGTGCCCAGGGTGGAACTCGTCGTCTGGAGTTTTATGTTATAATCATTCAAAATCAGTCAATAACCATTACTCTGAGGGTTTTGGGGGTCGCTGATCAAGAATTTCATGTGGTCGATGGTCTCCAAGGTACCTGGTGCCAGGGTGGAGCCCGTCGTCTGGAGTATTATGTTATAATTATTCCAAATCATTTAAAACCATTAAGCGGGAGGTTTTGGGGTCGCTGAGCACGGATTTCATGACGGCGATAGTCTCCTGGGTACCAGGTGCCCAGAGTGGAACTCGTCGCCTGGGGTTTTATGTTATAATCATTCAAAATCAGTCAATAACCATTACTCTGAGGATTTTGGGGTCGCTGAACAAGAATTTCATGTGTTCGATGGTCTCCAAGGTACCTGGTGCCCAGGGTGGAACTCGTCGTCTGGAGTTTTATGTTATAATCATTCAAAATCAGTCAATAACCATTACTCTGAGGGTTTTGGAAGTCGCTGATCAAGAATTTCATGTGGTCGATGGTCTCCAAGGTACCTGGTGCCAGGGTGGAGCCCGTCGTCTGGAGTATTATGTTATAATTATTCCAAATCATTTAAAACCATTAAGCGGGAGGTTTTGGGGGTCGCTGAGCACGGATTTCATGACGGCGATAGTCTCCTGGGTACCAGGTGCCCAGAGTGGAACTCGTCGCCTGGGGTTTTATGTTATAATCATTCAAAATCAGTCAATAACCATTACTCTGAGGATTTTGGGGTCGCTGAACAAGAATTTCATGTGTTCGATGGTCTCCAAGGTACCTGGTGCCCAGGGTGGAACTCGTCGTCTGGAGTTTTATGTTATAATTGTTACAAATCATTTAAACCATGACTCCGGGAGTTTTGGGGGTCACTGAGAATGAGTTTCATGACGGTGCTGGTCTCCAAGATACCTGGTGCCCAGAGTGGAACCAGTCAATAACCATTACTATGAAAGGTTTAGGAGTCGCTGAGCACCAATTTTATGTTGGCGATGGTCTTCAAGGTACCTGGAGCCCAGGGTGGATCTCGTCGTCTGGAGTTTTATGTTACAATTATTACAAATCAATTAAAACCATTACTCGGGGAGTTTTGGGGGTCGCTGAGCAAAAATTTCATATTGGCGATAGTCTTCAAGGTATCTGGAGCCCAGGGTGGAACTTGTTGTCTTGAGTTTTATGTTATAATCATTCAAAATCAGTCAATAACTATTACTCTGAAGGTTTTAGGGGTCGCTGAGCACGAATTTTATGTGGGCCATGGTCCCCAAAGTACATGGTGCCCAGGATGGAACTCGTCATGAGTTTTATGTTATAATTATTCAAAATCAGTCAATAACTATTACTCTGAAGGTTTTAGGGGTCGCTGAGCACGAATTTCATGACGGCGATGGTCTCCGAGGAACATGGTGCCCTGGAGACCATCGTCGTCATGAAATTCGTGCTCAGCGACCCTCAAAACCCCCCGCATAATGGTTTTAAATGTTGTAATAACTATAACATAAAAGTCCAGACGACGAGTTCCACCCTGGGCACCAGGTACCTTGGAGACCATCGAACACATGAAACTCATGTTCAGCGACCCCAAAATTCTCAGAGTAATGGTTATTGACTGATTTTGAATGATTATAACATAAAACTACAGGCGACGAGTTCCACTCTGGGCACCAGGTGAACAAGAGACCATCGCCGTCATGAAATTCGTGCTCAGCGACCCCCAAAACCCCCGCGTAGTGGTTTTAAATGATTTGGAATAATTATAACATAATATCCAGGCGACGAGCTCCATCCTGGTCACCAGGTACCTTGGAGACCATCGACCACATGAAATTCTTGTTCAGCGACCCCCGAAACCCTCAGAGTAATGGTTATTGACTGATTTTGAATGATTATAACATAATACTCCAGGCGACGAATTCCATCCTGTGCACCAGGTATCTTGGAGACCATCGCCAACATTAAATTCGTGGCCGGCGACCCCAAAAAGCCCCCGAGTAATGGATATTGACTGATTTTTAATGATTATAACATAAAACTCTAGGCGACGAGTTCCACCGTGGGCAATAGGTACCATGAAGACCATCGCCGATATGAAATTCGTACTCAGCGATCCCCAAAACCCCCGAGTATAAAAATTCAACTCATTTCCATCAATATTTCCCGAGTTCTAAATTTTTCATTTTCACCTCTTCGGGATGCACTTTTAAAATGCATTTTCTTATGCACAAAAATTTTTGCCCTAGACGAATTTAGTTCACAAAGTTGCCTGACATTCTCTCTAATCGAATGCAAAAAGTTGCGTGACGATTCATCTTACTGCACAAAATTCCTAGGTTTTGGGCTTTTTAGTACTTCGTTGCTTCGTCTATATATACAAATAAGCCATATGTTGCATTGGTTTAACTGCATGTTTTTTGAAAAAAAAAGATTTTAGAAAAAATTATAGAGCGCAGTTTTAAATTTTCTTAAAAATCTGCCTTTTCTCCATGTAACTAGAAAACAATAAGAAATACGAAATAGTTATTTATGATATAAGTGTAAAAAGTACAATTTTAAGGCACGCATGTAAAGGTTTGCAGAATCAACGAAGCGAATGCAATAATACAGTTTAAATTAAATTTTAAAAAACCTTTTAAAAAACCTTTTAAAAAACCTTTAATAGGTACATTGAAAGGAGATAGTTTTAAATTGCATAGTATTGTTGACTTAATTGTTTACGGAAGTTTTGAAGAATCTGTCAGACGTCTTAGCCCAGTCGGGATACCATTTGACCTTGCATTAGGAGCTGCCCCAAATTTTATTTTTCTAATCTTTAAGGGGGGTCAATAGTAGTATAAATTTAAATTCTCGACTGAATTTGACCGTTGCGTTAGCCGCCATATTGATTTGAAACGAGAACCGTTTTTGCTCAATATCTCCGCCATTTTCAACATTTCGACAAAAAATATAGAAACTGAAATTGTTGAAAATGCGATTTTCTATAATTTCGTTTATTATAATTTTTTTCGTGCAGTCCATATTTTCCGAGTTATGGGGAAAACAGTGACAGTTAAAGCATTATTAATATTTTATTGAATTATCTCGTTTATTATTACGTATACAACAAATTTTAACCTATGCAAAAATGAGGAGAATTAAATTTTGCACAAATTTGATCTCTTTCATTTTTTTGATAAAATCAATATTTAAGGTAGTACGTATGCGGTAAAGGCGCGAGGTAAGACCCAATTGATTTTAAAGCAATTGTTTTTGTTCAATATCTTCCCCATTTTCAACTTTTCGACAAAAAGTGTAAGAACTGAAATTGTTGCAATTACGATTTACTACAATTTTTCGAGAGAACCAGTGGCTGGTCTAAGAGGGGGGATGGGAATGGAAAAATTCCCCCCAACGAGGTCCAAAATAAAAAAAAAAAAATTGAAATTTTAAAATATGTTAGCTGACATGAAACTTAATTATCGACAGACAAATTCAACCAATAAAACACGCTAGTTAATAAAATTAAGTGAACTTAATGCATATAAGTTATTATTTATGTCTTTTGTGTACTTAGTTTGGTTGGTGTTTCATTGGAAGTTTCAAAAATTGTATAAAATATAATTCTCTTTATTTTTGTTTCTTATGTCGTAAAATTAATAATAAATAAGACAATTCAATAATTATGCTTCCCCTCCGCTTCCACTATTTTCCTCCTTAACTCGGAGAATATTGATCACATAAAAAAATTGTGGAAAAAAATTGTAGGTAATTGCGTTTAAAACAATTTTAGTTCCTACCGTTTTTCCTACCAAAATCAATATGGCGGCTAATGCAAGCGCGGAATTTAGTCGAGATTTTAAATTTACACTACTATTGATCTCCCTTAAAGGATAGATTATAAAATTTGGGGCAGCTCGGAAAAAAGATTCAATTCAGTAATTATGCTCCCCCCACCACTTTTTACTATTTTCCCACTTAACTCGGAAAATATCAACCGCATGAAAAAAATTCAAATGAGGAAATCATATTTGGAAAAATTTAAGTTGAAAATGGCGTAGATATTAAACAAAAACAATTGTTACAAAATCAATCAGGTCTTACGCTCGCGCCATTATCGCATACATACCTTAAATATTAATTTTAGCAACACAATAAAAGAAACTAAAATTGTGTAGAATTCAATTCTCTCTATTTTTGTATAGGAACATTTTTGTCGTAAAACTAACAATAAACGAGATAATTCAATAATTATGCTCTATTTATATATAACTGTCACTATTTTCCGCTATAACTCGGAAAATATCGACGGCACGAAAAAATTGTAAAAATAGAAATAATAGAAAATTATATTTTCAACAATTTTGGTTGTTATACTTTTTGTCGAAAAGTTGTAAATGGCGGAGATATTGAGCAAAAACGGTTCTCGTTTAAAATCAAGATTGCGGCTAACGCAATGGCGGAATTCAGTCGAGATTTTAAATTTACACTACTATTGACCCCCCCTAAAGATTAAAAAAATAAAATTTGGGGCAGCTCCTAATGCAAGGTTAGGCCTGTTATTCGTCTAACCCGACTGGACTATCTGTTAGTTTTTTAAAACGCGGTTGTGGATTTTTCATATTAGGGTATGTATGATATTTAAAAATATTAGCAAATATTTCATATAGTGCAGCGAACATCACCAACAGCATCCGACGATATTGTGGCCTCAACTTCGACTGGAAATTCAGTTATTTCTACTCATTCCGCCATGGAAAATGTTAAAACTGCAGTGCAAGAAATTCATTTTTCAAATTGCACAAATTGTACTAATAAAATTAATGTTAATAAATAAAATATACATATTTTGACGTTTGCTTTCAAAATTTGACATTTCACTTTTAACTGCAGTGCCTTAGAAGCCTGCATTTTAAAGCAGCCAATGCTTTAAAGTGACATTTTTATGGCTCCTATGGAGTGCTAAAAATTGCATTTTTAACACGTTTGTAGAAAAAAAATTATACAGTACAAAAATATAGGGTTTTTTGCAAAAAATTCATTTTTTATTACTGTAGCATAAAAATTGTCAAAGATATCACTACTTTAATTTAGGTTGGTAGTGCGTGTATCACCAATAATGCGCCTTTTAACTCTTTACCTTTCAAAAACTAAAGATTTTGAATAGATGCAATTAATGTGGTTGTTTTATAGCTCTGAAAATTTCCTATAAAATGGTTTTTGAATGGATACGGTATCTTTAAAATGAAATGAGTTATTGTAAAAAACCAAACAACTTTTTTTTTCAATTGTGGAGCATTCGTCGGTGATTCTGCAAAACCTCGTATGAGAATTTCTTTTCAGAATTTAGTTTTTTGCTTTGTCAGAAATTCCGTTAAAAAATACACATGTTAACGTAATGAAAATGTCAAGAAACCTAAGTACGTCAACATAGTTACGAAATGACATTTTCATTACGTTAACATATCTATTTTTTAACGGAGTTTCTGACAGGACAAAAAACTAAATTGTGGAAAATAAAAAATTCTCATACGAGGTTTTTGCAGAATCACCGACGATATAGGGGAAAGTCGGATAAAATGGTCCCCCTGGGTAAAATGGTCCCCCAACATATTTCTCATAATTTTCATAAAATCATCGTTTAGCTTTCTTTATTATACTCAGTACTACTAGCGGCACCTTTGTACGAAGCTGTAAAGATGTGCGAAGTATATATATTAGGCTAGGCTAGTTTTAATATAACCTATAAAAACACACGTGATATTGTTAATTTCGTGCTCGCAAAAGTGTGTTTTTAGGCGTTTTAATTAAAGTAACTAGAATTTTTTTTAATGGAGTTTAAAAAGGTATTCTTTCTGTGTATATCAGATATGTTACAATTTCTCTAATTATCAGAAGTCACTCATGTAAATTAGTTTTTATATTTGATCAGATTTTAAGGTAAAATGGTCCCTCCATGTTGAGGCAAAATGACCCCGGGGACAATTTTACCCTTGCTTAGCCTATCAAATAAAGTTTTGAGTTATACAGAAATATTTTTTATAACAATCAAATGTAAGTAGTTATATTATCTTTACAGAAATAATGGTTAGAACTTATGTTCGGAAGACGACAAGACAGCAATGAGATTCAAATTCAAGGAAATTTGCCTTGGAAAATATTTCTAACGGTATGCCTTATAAAAGAGCTGCTAGGCTTTATAATCTGCCTTTAAGTACTTTAAAAAGAAGGGCCAAAAATCAAAATGTAAGTGAACTAAAAGTAGACTAGTTTTTTTTATAAAGGAGATGTCAGAAAATTATCGTTACTTTCTTTTAGGCAACAGGTTATTCGAAAATACTTGGTCGATTCACTACAACATTGCCCGAAAAATTGGAGACTTCCTTAAAGGAGTATGTTTTAGAGATGGAAGACCGACTATTTGGCATGACGAAGAAAAACATTTGTGAAATGGCGTACTCCCTTGCGGAGAGGAATGGTATTAAACACAGGTTTTCTAAAAACAAAAAGTCAGCTGGAACGGCTTGGTTTAGAGATTTTCTAAAGAGACACCCAGAGATTTCTTTTAGAACTCCGGAGGCTACCTCAGCTGCCAGGGCGAGATGCTTTAATAAAGAGGCAGTCGCTAAGTTTTTTCTCTTTTAGATGAAATACAAAATAAAAATAATATAAACCCTATGAGGATATATACCTAGTATGGATGAGTCTGGCATCCAAACGGTCCCTGGCAAGTTACCCAAAATTTTAGCACATAAAGGACGGAAACAGGTTGGTTTCCTAACAAGCGCTGAAAGAGGACAAAATGTCACCGTTGTTCTCTACAAATGCTGCAGGTCAATTCATCCCTCCAGCAATAATATTTCCATGCAAACGAAGGAATGAATTTTTATTTCAAGGTGCCCCACTTGGAACACTTTCTCTTTACAACGAATCTGGATACATGAAATCTGACACCTTCATTATGTTTTTAAAGCATTTCCAACAGCATACTCAGTGCTCAGTTGAAAATAGGGTTCTATTATTGCTTGATGGTCATTCAAGCCACAAATCTGTCAAAGCTATAGAATACTGCAGAGAAAATGGCATTATAATGCTGTCGTTTCCTCCACATTGCACGCACGACATGCAGCCATTGGATGTAGCAGTATTTTCACCTCTAATGACGTATTTTAATGAGGAAATTATTTTATGGCTTAAGGCAAACCCTGGAAAGGATGTAACTCTGTATAACATAGCTAGCTTGTTTGAAAAATCGTACCGACGAGCTGCCAAACTTAACAACGGACTCAGTGGATTCGAGAAAACAGGCATTTATCCTTTTAATCCGAACATATTCCCAGATTGGAAATTTAAACCATCGTATACGACTGATCGACCTCTAGTGGAAAATGAAACCGTTGATCCCATCCACGAACAAAGAACCCCTTCTCCACAAAGAGAACCCCTTCTTCTCTTGTAAGGGCTTTATCTATAGGGAAAAGAAAAATTCGTAATATATCTTCATCAGACGATTCAGAGGAATGGGAAGCTAGTGGACCATCTTCGGATGATGTCAGCCTTTTTATAAACAATCCGAAGGAATTATCGGACAATGAAACTATAGTCACTGCAGCTTCAAATCCGGAAGTTGTTGCTTCAAATCATAAAGTTGACGTTACAAGCTCCGTAGTTGGTAATTCAATGCCAATTTCCGAAATTAGCACTTCAAAACAAAGAAATATGTTCTATTATACGCAACTTCTTGTCTAATTAAACTGTGCTTAAATATTTCGTTTTTTGGTATGTGTAGCCTAAAAAGATGTTAGAGGGACCATTTTGCCTCACTTTCCCCTACGAATTTTGAAGAGTGGAATATTGGTCTACAGTCCTTACAATATAGATACCGTTGCACGTCATCCACGTCATAGCAAGTGACGTCATATGATACCAACACGAAATATTAATTTAAGTCGTACGTGTGTTCCTTTTTAGAAACGTTTAGCTGAGTACACCACAAACCATACAAACATACAATATGACAGTAAAACTTAAAAAATATAAGTATGTATTTTTAAAATATTAAGACCAAAATAATTATTACTACTTACTTTTCAGTGCCGTTGTAATCATATAAAGCTTTTACTAGGCCACGTGATTGACGTGAGCTATCTATCTGAAAGTTTCCAGAATACTTAAACAAAAGTGTGTGCTCTCCCGGTTGTATAGAACCATTATTATATTTGACTGTTATTCTTCCTTCTGTTTCTTCTACATAACGACCTTTTATTTGGTTAATATAAACATCAGTTATATTTAGTTCATCGCTATGTAATGTAATACCATTTAAACTTTCTTTAGTCACTACATAAATGATGACTTGTCCATGAAATACATCATTATCTAAGTCAGGCTTGATTACGATTTCATAGGTTCTAGGTACAGCTTTTGATGGATTGAGCCGATAGGTTAAAGCTGCTAAAAAATAATTAGTTACAGTTTATAAAATTAATTTTAAAATAAAAAAAGTTAATTATTGATTGATTTCTACTGCTCCCATATTTATGAAGCTTCTGTACTGGCGTTGTATTACTTTTTCTCTATAGTAAAATTGAGGCGAGCGTCACGGACGTAACGTCACGAGATAGCGCACGACGCGAACGAAATTAGTATAAAGCCACCACGAGGTTTATACTTGTTATAGTATGGTATAGTTAGACCCAAACCCAGACATCCAAAGTGAAAGTTATCCTCCAACACCAAATTGTTCTATATGGTCCACATAATGTTCAGAAAAAAGGCACACCATTTTGAGCGTCGGGTTTGGGGGGAGAGGGGGGAGAAATCTGCAAATTCGTAGTTTTTAACGTTTTTCGTCAATATTTCTAAAACTAAGCGGTTTAGCATGAACAACCCTCTACACAAAATTGTTCTACATTAAATTTGAAATAAAAAAGGCCCTATGCATAACCCTTCTAAAATGAACGGTTCCAAAGTTACGGAGGTAGTATAGTATAATTTTTCCAAAAAATGGCTAACCCAGACATTACATCCAAAGTAAAAGTTTTCCTTCAACACCAAATTGTTCTATATGGTCCACATATTGTTCAGTAAAAAGTTACGCCATTTTGAGCTTCCGGTTTGGGAGGGGAGATGGGGGAGAAGTCGGTAAATTAGTAGTTTTTTACGTTTTTCGTCAATATTTCTAAAACTATGCTTTAGCGTAAGCAATGTTCTATAGAAAAATGTTCTACATAAAATTTAAAACAAAAAAGGTTCTATACATAATTGTTATAAAATCAACGGTTCCAGAGTTACGGAGGGTGAAAAGTGGAGGTTTTCGATACTTTTTATATTTACCGATTTCTCCCCCCTCCCCCCCCCCCAAACCCGACGCTGAAAATGGTGTGACTTTTTTCTTAACATTATGTGGACCATATAGAATAATTTGGTGTTGGAGGATAACTTTCACTTTGGATGTCTGGGTTTTTGGTATAGTTATATCATAAATATTGCCCAAAAAATATAAAAAGTATCGAAAACCTCGAATTTCACCCTCCGTAACTCTGGAACCGTTGATTTTATAACAATTATGTATAGAACATTTTTTGTTTTAAATTTCATGCAGAATAATTTTGTATAAAACATTGTTTACGCTAAAGCGTAGTTTTAGAAATATTGACCAAAAACTTAAAAAAAACTACTAATTTACCGGCTTCTCTCTCATCTCCCCCCCCAAACCGGACGCTCAAAATGGTGTAACTTTTTACTGAACAATATGTGGACCATATAGAACATTTTGGTGTTGGAGGAAAACTTTTACTTTGGATGTTTGTGTTAGGCCTTTTTTGGACCAGTTATACTATACTACCTCCGTAACTTTGGAACCATTCATTTTAGAAAGATTATGCATAGGTCCTTTTTTATTTTAAATTTACTGTAGAACAATTTTGTATAGAAGGTTGTTGATTTCTCCCCCCTCTCCCCCCAAACCCGACGCTCAAAATGGTGTGACTTTTTTCTGGGCATTGTGTGGACCATATAGAACAATTTGGTGTTGAAGGATAACTTTCACTTTGGATGTCTGGGTTATGCCATCTTTTGGATCAACTATACTATACTATTAGAGAATAGTACATTATCTGCGTTTGCGTGTACATTATGTACCTATATTACATATTCCCTATTGAGTGTAGAGTTTTACATCTACAAACAACACGTCGTAATAATAATTATTGACCTCACTTGTACTGAAGAACGGTAACGAAAATATTAGACAACATAAATTATAATACTGCTGTTTTAATTTTAACCGAAATCCTATAAAAACGATAAATACACTAAGCACCAAAATTAACGCACCACCTTAAAAATGGGACATTTTTGATGTCTTGTATTTCCTAAACCTGTTATTCGATTTTAGTGATTTTTTTAATATGTTATAGCTTTATTCTTCAAGAATATCGATGTAATAATATTGTTGCTAAACAAATAAGTGTCATTGTATACCGGGTGTAACAATGATAGTGTGTTTTTTCCTCAAAGTTTGGAACACCCTGTGGAATATTCTGGCGCATATAAAATATTGAAATTAAAACTCAACTGTAGCCTTATGCTTTCTTAACATTATACTTTTTGATTCATTAGCTTATGTTGGATAATAAAAAAGTTAGGTACTTTAACAACTAGCCATGTTCTTCATCAATACAGGGTGTTTCTAAATAAGTGCGACAAACTTTAAGGGGTAATTCTGCATAAAAAAATAATGACCATTTGCTTTATAAACATATGTCCGCAAATGCTTCGTTTTCGAGATACGCGATGTTGAATTTTTTCTTACAAAATGACGATTTATTTATTGCTCTAAAACCGGTTGTGACATGCAAATAAAATTTGGTAGGTTTTAAGACGTAGTTATTGCGCATTTTTTGGCATACAATTAAGAATTTTATATTCACCATTGGCGTGCATACGGGTCATATTACCCGCTCATATTACCCGTATGCACGCCAATGGTGAATATAAAATTCTTAATTATATGCCAAAAAATGCACAATAACTACTTCTTAAAACCCACCAAATTTTATTTGCATATCACAACCGGTTTTAGAGCAATAAATAAATCGTCAGTTTGTAAGAAAAAATTCAACATCCCGTATCTAGGAAACGAAGTATTTGCGGACATATGTTTATAAAGCAAACGGTCATTATTTGTTCATGCAGAATTACTCCTTAAAGTTTGTCGCACTTATTTAGAAACACCCTGTATTGATGAAGAACGTTGCTAGTTGTTAAGGTACCTAACTTTCTTATTATCCAACATAAGCTAATGAATCAAAAAGCATAATGTTAAGAAAGCATAAGGCTACAGTTGAGTTTTAATTTCAATATTTTATATAGGCCAGAATATTCCACAGGGTGTTCCAAACTTTGAGGAAAAACACACTATCATTGTTACACCCGGTATACAATGACACATATCTGTTTAGCAACAATATTATTACATCGATATTCTTAAAGAAAAAGCTATAGCATATTAAAAAATTCACTAAAATCGGACAACAGGTTTAGGAAACACAAGCCATCAAAAATGTCCCATTTTTAAGGTGGTGCGTTAATTTTGGTGCTTAGTGTAATATGACTTCTACTCGGAATGTGACTTAAGTAGAGACTTCCGTATTGAATATTTTCTATTTACCGCTGAACCTAGATGAAGTTGTCTGCGTTTAAAATTCTAACTGGCTTGTTTCTGACAAAGATGTCTAAATATGCTTTAAAAATAATTTTACTCTGGACAAAATTTGTGAAATGAACTATACCACAGATTTCCATATATTTGCATTCATTGATGATCAATAATGAGTTCTAAAGGGCGGCGCCCACTTATTCGGAACAGGCTACGGAACGGACCGCGACGATCGGCATTTTAATATGTCTCCTTTAAGGAATCGTAGCACATCGCGCTGAGCCGGTTTCACCCCTATTCAGCGGTCCCCATAAGCGCGGTCCCCGATTGAGCGGTCTCAATACAGCGGTCCCCGTTTCAGCGGTACCCCGATTCAGCGGTGCCCGATTCAGCGGTCCCCATAAACGCGGTCCCCAATAGAGCGGTCTCAATAAGAAAATAATATGAAAATGATAAGTGATTAGTTTTATTGTAGGATATTATTTGAACCTATTCTTGTTTGAAAATATACAGGTAATATCTAAGTATCTGGTATATACCCCAGTTAATAGGGAAAAAATCATCGATTTCAGGTAAAAATGTTCTACAGGGTTTTCAAAGTTTTAAACGTTAGATGAGGGATAACTGATGATAATTCCGTGAAGACGTACAGCTGTTTTTGCTTTTTTTTTAAACAATTGCAAAGAATGAAAAAAGCAGTTTTTTGACTATAAAACGTTTCTTGCACATTTTAGAGAAAAATGTTTCAAATAAATGTAGATCTTAAAAAGTTCTTTAATTTGGTGGTAAGCATATTGTAATATATAAACAATTGACCGAGATAATTGCAAAAAACCCTCATTTTTGCAGTAAATTATAAATATTAATAACTTTATTTTTTGCACAATGACGTAAAATTTAATGACTTTAAATTATGTCAATTAATGAGTTATTTAAGTGTGCTAAATTTCAACCAGATCGACCAAATAGTTTATAAGTTATTCAATTTGTTTATCCCAGAGAGCAATTGTTTATACAACTGTTCTTGCTCTACAGTGACTCTGTGAGATATTTAGCAGATCGCAGTCGATTATTTGAGACTTGAATTTTAAGACGTATTAAAAAAATTTTAACATTTTATTGAAATTGTTATTAAAAAAACTGTTTAAAGAAGACCTGACTTTTTAGCTTATAAACAATTAGAATAACTTAGATATTTTTTATGTTCCGTGCTTGTATGTAGGCTCAATGAAAAGCTGATGAAAAAATGCATATAAAAAAGAAAAAATAATTTTATATGTTCATTTTTTATTGTTAAAACTACTGTCCCCAAGAGGGTCTTGTTTTTACTCATTTTCCTGAACGATGCCTCTCAAACGGCATGCTGCAGAACCAAACGCCGCTGAAACGGGTCGGTGGCATCGAGAACCGCCGAAACGGGGACTGCTGAAATGGGTACCGCTGAACCGGGAACTGCTGAAAAGGGTCGGTGGAATCGAGAACCGCTGAAACGGGGACTGTTAAAATGGGGTCTTATCCGCTGAGCCATTTGAATATAGTCTTTTTACTACAAAAGCACGCTTACGTAGGTCTAAATTTCTGACGTCAGAGCACTGCCAATACATTAGAATGTGACTTTTCATCATGGCCACGTTTATGTCATTACTTCTCAGATATTTTTCTTTATTTTTGTTTATTGTACAAATAATATCTATAATTATTTATTCTAATTAATGATTTCAATTGGTTTTCCTTACTTTCTAAAATATATTAATAGTACGCTGAAATATTTGTAATGTTAATTAACGAAAATAAACATCAACTTTAAAATTGATATTTCTCTAGCATAGTTATACGATACCCACACGGAACTGCCCGATCTTGCATAAGTGTCAACATGGTATTATAATAAGAAAAACGTAATCGCGATTACATTTAGATTTTTAGAATTATATTAACTAAATAACCAAACAAAAATTTTTTATTATTAATAATATATATTTGAGAGACCGGACCTGATTCCGAACCACAAAGTGTGTTTAATTTCAGCTCCGATATATTCACAATTTTATACGAGTATTTTCACCATAGTTAATTAACACAAGTGATATACCTGTTCAATAAAGTGTTATAAGAAGACCTAAAAACGTGAGTAGAAGAACATTAATTAAATTGAAATAATATATTTATTTTGGAAATCTATCTACATAAAATCTTCATATCAACACTACTCCAAACTGGTTTTTTTATTAACAACAATTAAAACCAGGGCTGTACTTGAATATGATTATAAATAAAATAAATCGTTCAAGTAAAATTAAATGAATAATAATACTTTATCAACAATGGAAACTCCTACCACTTCTCAAAATACTCCAATGTATTCTACTGTTGCATCTCAACAAACTACTCCAAAATTTCGACTAAAAGAACAAGCCATCATGTTCAGTTCAATTAATGGCGCAAAATTGCAAGATTACCTATTGTAACTAGGACCATTCGTCCAACCAAAAAATATTATTTATTCATTAGGAATCTCTAATAACCGAGTATGCATTTATCTCTCCAGTAAAGCTGTAGTTGATGACTTTTTAAATAAAACAGGATCCATAAAAATAAATAATGAAGTACTTCAAGCACGTAGATTAGTCACCCCATCGGAACGTCTTATCTTATCTAATGTTTGTCCAACAATACCACATGAAATCGACACCCCCAACGAACAAGGTTGTAACTCAAGTTACATCTATTTTCAGATTTAAACACAGGCGAATTCAGCAAAAAATTGGGCACACGTCACTATAAACGACATAGTTTAATTCTCAATAGTTTGGCTAATACTCCATTGAAAAAAGTTGTATTTTAACTTACGTGTGCCATTTTACCGTGAAAAAGGCAGTAACACTGGATAATCCCTATGTTAAACATTTACTTTCTTTATACTTGACGATTAACAAGGTTGTTAAATGAGTTACAACTTTGTTGAACGTATGTTTAATTTATAAAGTATTTAAACATATGGTGTATCTCATAAGTCAATTTATCGAAATGAAAATAAAAAAAGGATTTAAGGACTTTTTTCCATTTTGATAGTCGCGGTGGACAAAATAAATATAGAATAGTTTTTGCTACATACTTCTATATAGTGAAAAAGTGTAATATGAACATTACACATGTATTTTTCGAAATATCACATTCACAAAACGAGGGTGATTCAATGCATGCCCTTATAGAAAAACGGAAAAAACATTAGTCATATATGCTCCAGACCAGAGATATGCCAAAGTATCAGGCAAGCCTAAATCCGTAACTGAATTAAATCCGAACCAAATTCTACATTTTAACCTATTTGAGGACACACATGTTAATTTTGAAGTATATATTAACAGCAGTGGAGGCTCGTGACCTCAATCAGTATGCGGGTAGGCGACATGTATCCACAAATTCTATTTTTTCTAACTTTATCATTATATAACTTATTATATAAAGAAATATGTCCAGCTAAAGCACTGTCAATAGTTTGATTAATTTTTTTTCTAACTGTTTTAAACCTAAGCAATTGTTTACATGTTCTGTCGAAGATTCATGTTTTTTGACACTAGCTGATAAATTTTTCAAATCTGAATATCCTTGACTCAACCAAACATTATTTTGCTTCAAATTTGAGAGCAACAGACAAGGCCAACAAAAAAGTGAATTTTTAAAATAACTTCCGCTTATCCATTTATGATTTTCATACTATATTGTTTTAAACGATCTCGAAAATGGTCGATTTTCTTTCTTCTTACCTACCTGTTGATAAAATTTTTAAATTTGGTAAAGGCCGACCCATTGAAATAATTTCTCGATCAAACTGCATATTATATCGTTTAAAATATTCATTTTATTTTACTATGGGCAGTTTCACCAATGACAAAAAGTAGTTTATTCGATGAATAAAAATATTCGGCCAATAAAACTAATACACCTGCGTTTCACCAACGTCAAATAGGACTTATTTTATTTATCTCAAATAAAGATTTACTCTTGGAATAAATTGACAAGTTAACCTCGCTTAAAATTTTAAATATCTATATAATCAAATGTAACACAGAAAATTCGTCATTTTAACTTTAAATTATCAAAATTTTATTGAAACACAATAAAAATAAAATATAAAATCGATTGATAAATTTTATTCCACCATGTTGTTGCTGAATTATCACCAAATTAACATACCCTTCAATAGATCAATCTTAAATTTGCCTGTTTATTATTCACTTCTCATAAACACATTTATTGTCCTACCTATTTTTATTGAATACTTAACTCGAGAATTAAGAGAATCAACTGAGATGTGAGCGATTTTGTTATGCTGAAGGCCTGTAGGCTACAAAATCTGGTGCTTAACTTCCTAAAAAATTCGTGGAAATTATGGCCCAGTACCGCCAGAACTTAAGGGCTTTAGCTGGCGTAAAGAGCGAGATGGCACATCAATTCTGTTGCATCGTTGTTCTATTCTAGGCGATTAAAAGTGCCTTACCAATGAATATAGAATATTAATACTACTACTACAAGGGGCGTACAATAATTACAATTTCGGAGAGAAATTAAAAGTAGTTGTTTTATTGTAGGTATTGTGTCAAAATTTAACAAATTTTGACATAAGTAAATTATATTAATAATTTATATTATTGTACATATGAAGAGGTTAGGCGGCGCCTACCTTGCCTACCCCGACGGGCCGCCCCTGATTAACAGTAAAAGACTAAAGTAATCAAGTAAAATGGTCTAGAATTAAATATTTACAGATACTCAATAAAAATGCGAAAAATTTGAGATATTTTATACCATGATTTTTTCATAGTGATAGAATATTATTGGTATTGTAAAATTTATAATTTCCAATTAAAATTGTGAAAACTGTTAGTTGATATTTTGTTTAAATATCCCATAAAAACTCATTTTCTCCTAGCTTTATTGCAAATAACTCAAAACATACAACCTCTTAATAGTTAAACGGGAAAAATAATTAACACAGAGAGTGTAAAATGGTTGTTAGGCGACTTACAACCTTTTTCTACGAATACTCATCTTTAATCTTAAGGTTGTATCTCAATCAAACTCAAGATTTTCAATAGTTATTAAAATTACAAAACATACATCTCACAGTAATCCCTTATTATGATATAAATATCATATCACATTACTGTAAAAGAATCTAATCATTTCGCTACAAATTTTTAAAAAGTCATGTTTTCGTTTTTTGCCTCTCCTGTAAATTCGCTAAAACTGAGTTACAACCTTGTTCGATGGGGGTGTCGAAATATTGAGCAATCTTCTCCAGAACCTAGGCTTGAAATTGATGTCACCAATAACATGTTTGATAATTGGAGCCACAAATCCTGAATATAGCCACATACTCAGTTTTGGGCGTCAAGTATACACTGAACCCAAGATAATATAACCATACCTGATTTTATCGTGGTTAATCATGATAATGTTAGCTACAAAATATTTTTGTCCAGCGACCAATCGCTTGGTTTCAAATGCAAACAAAATGGCCATTTTGCCTCACAATGTTCATCAGAAAATTCTCCCCTAATCAATCCTGATATGCCAAATACCATTCCAACTTTTAATCCACCTCAAAGTATCACTTCGCAGATTCCCACAAGAGATAACCAAGCAAATAATTTCATCAAGTCCCCTTCGTCCAATAAATTCTATGGAGGTGTCAAATATGACCCTTTCGACAACAGAAACATCAACATCAACCAAAATACATTTATCAGCAACCCCATCTCCAACAGAAGAACTAGCATCCAATATATTTAACGAAGCATGTAATAAAAGTAGTCCTATATCCACAAAAATAAGGGCCGCCACCAATTCTGAACCCGAAAAAAACATAATACCATCCATTCAGGACTCACCCCAAGAATAACAGATACAAGTGGACCAGAAATTACAAAATCAAATTCACACAGTAACTAAAGAAACAATAGAAACCGAAGAAGCTGCTAAAAGATTTATCAATAAACATTCAAAATCATAAGTATGTCTTGAATTACGATGAATTTCGGGATTTACTAAATGAGACCTACGGAGCTAAAGATGTCTATAATATTGTTAAGGATTATACACCAAATTTAACATCACTTATTAAAATGCTTTCAGACACTCATCCTCATTTTACTGACTCAAAATTAAAAAATCGAATCGCACGTGCCGACTACTAGGGCAGTCAATAATATGACCCGTATATGACCAATATGACCCGTATGCACGCCAATGGTGAATATAAAATTCTTAATTGTATGCCAAAAAATGCGCAATAACTACGTCTTAAAACCTACGGAATTTCATTTGCATATCTCAACCAGTTTTAGAGCAATAAATAAATCGTTATTTTGTACGAAAAAATCAACATCCTGTATCCCGGAAACTAAACATTTGCAGACATATGTTTATAAAGCAAACTGTCATTATTTTTCATGCAGAATTAACCCTTAAAGTTTGTCGCACTTATTTAGAAACACCCTGTATTGATGAAGAACATGGCTAGTTGTTTTTATTATCCAACATAACCAGAGACTAAGGAAGATGAGGGAATTCTACAATTTACAATTCTACAATTTACCGCGCTGAGCAGATGGGACGTGAATTGTAAATTGTAGAATTCCCTCATCTTCCTTAGTCTCAGCATCCGTATGGCTTGCAAATTGTAGAAGCCTCGGAGGTGTAACCAGAGAAGGTTCCCATTGTTTTCATTCTGGTGGGATGTAGAATAGCATTATGTTGTTTTATATGCCATTCGAGTGAAAACTTAGTCTTTTTGCTAGCAGTTGCCGCTAGGGCATCTATGCCATTTCGTTCGTTGCAATCGGGGACTGCACGCTGGGGGTTTGTTTTGGTTGGATCATAGAGAGCAGCATATGTGCCTCCTGATGAGAGACTAATAAGTTTCGAAGCCGGTAGGGGTGTTTGCTGCACTCTCTGATTGGACTAGAATATGGTTCGGCTGTATTTTCGTTTTGCAACGAAATTGAAAATGGTTATTCATTTTTGATTTTTTCATTTTTGATTTACATTTACTCTGATTGGAGTATGAAGGGAACCATTCTCGTTGGAACTTTACCGCGCTGAGCAGATGGGACGTGAATTGTAAATTGTAGAATTCCCTCATCTTCCTTAGTTTCAGCATCCGTATGGCTTGCAAATTGTAGAAGCCTCGGAGGTGTAACCAGAGAAGGTTCCCATTGTTTTCATTCTGGTGGGATGTAGAATAGCATTATGTTGTTTTATATGTCATTAGAGTGAAAACTTAGTCTTTTAGTCCTTTTGATTAGTGTTTTCAGCAAGAGAATGCACACAGATTTAAAGACGTTGTAAATTTTAGACAAAGCTCTTGTTGCGTCAGCCCTTGCACTCCATCTAATGCTGCTTGTTATTTTAATGACTACATCGTGGCGAATGGGATAACTTAGTGGAGTTTCAGTTAAGCATTTGATCATAACTTTCCAACGGTGGGTAGAGGCTGAAAAAAAGTTGTACGTGGACTGAACAAACCCAAAATACGATATTGCTCCAACGAAACTTTCAGCAGCACTTACTCCAACTAAATTAAGCGAGTGTGCGGCAAAAGGAATGTAAATTGCAAGTTTGTTAATCTTAGATAAATGAGCCTGGGTAGACTGGATACCACTATAATTGCTGAATGATTGTCCCCTCATGTCGTTTACATCAATGCCAAAGTCGTTTTAAACGATTAAAACAGCAAAAGAAAGATTTTCTCCAGTATGGCTACTTATGGGTATGAATGTGAGAAAACCCTCATACACTTTACGATCAGCTGGATTTACATATCTTTATAAATAGTCAACTGGTCAATATGAGACAAATCTGGTATTGAATCGACACTTAAGGAGTAGTATTTGGCTTCCTTAATTTCTTTAACAATTGTATTCAAAACGTGTTTTCCCCTTACTTCTATTATTCCTTCTCAGATCTTTGAAGGCAAGTAAGAAGGTTTTCCAGTATCGTTATTGCCATACTTAGCTAAATGAGAGCTTGAAGAGGATCGTACTATGCAAGTAGCTCTAAAATGCCTAAGTAGTTCCCATTATTTTGTAAACGAAGGATCTCTGTATCACTTCCAAACGCCAATCAGCGAGAAGATAGAAACTTAACCACATAGACTACTCTTTTTAGAACTTGAATCCAGTAATCTCGTTGTAGTTCTGAAGCTATTTTCTTATGGCATTTTTATAATTAAGTATTTTCTATGGGAAATAAGCCACAATTTTATTAAAAAAGAATTTATTAACGTTTCGAAGCCCAAATCGGGTTTCGTTTTCAAAATACAAAATACTATTAAAATAAACAAAAATGTTGTTGCTAAGTAGAAAAATTCTTCTAATAATTTATTTAATCTGACTCATTTATATTGGCAATTCAGACGTATATTATACATTTTAAAGTAGAAGACTTTAAAATGATATCGCCAATATTTATGAGTTGCGTTCCTGGGACGACTATACTAAAAGATAGTTCATTCGATTACATGAAATCAATCCCAACTCAAGAATATCCGTCGCAAGAAAATCATAGGATGTGACCTGTCTTTAAAAAGACAACCAAATGCAACGATGACAGTCAAATTCTCGCGTTAGAGATTCCATAGTAAATCATAAATCACGAGGGAAAACCAGGAAAAAACCTCGTGATACTATCCCGACATCGTAAGTATTTGGTCTTACATTTAATTTACCTTCAAAAAACTAATACCAAATTCTGACTTTTATGTGTTTAAATTATAAATAATATTAATAATACATAGATATACAATAAGTAATACTAAAATATAAAATTTGTACTTCCTCTTTCAGTATGGGTAACCACATCCTACTGCATTCTACCGAGGAATTTGCGACACAATTCGTTTCATTTAGCATAATTAGAGCCGCTTCTTTGATTTTTCTCTTTTTACTATCTGATTCTTTCAGGACTATACTTGAATCTCTCCACTGAACTCTATGTTC
This sequence comes from Diabrotica virgifera virgifera, assembly GCF_917563875.1. Lineage (NCBI taxonomy): Eukaryota > Metazoa > Arthropoda > Insecta > Coleoptera > Chrysomelidae > Diabrotica > Diabrotica virgifera. The sequence goes on along the minus strand of NC_065445.1, from coordinate 132,421,551 downwards.
ATTACCCCATGCGTGTTGACATATTTGAGACCTATTCAATTCTCTATTTTTAATATAAGACTGATGTTCACTTATTCTAACGTTTAATGGTCTTGATGTTTCACCTAAATAGAATTGTTGGCATTCACAAGGTATTTTATAAATACAATTCTTTGTTCTTTCTTGTTCATTGTTAGGTTTAGTTTTAGATAGAATAGATCTCAATGTGTTGGTTGTTTTGAATGTTGTTGAAATGTTGAATTTATTTCCTATTGTTTTAAGTTTCTCGGATAGTCCTTTTATATATGGTATTGTTATTTTCCTCGTATTATTTCTTGTGAATGTTGTAGGATCCCGTTCTAAGTTGTTCTGTTCCATTCGATCCAATCTTGTCAATTCCTTATTTATAATTTTTTGAAGGTAAATTAAATGTAAGACCAAATACTTACGATGTCGGGATAGTATCACGAGGTTTTTTCCTGGTTTTCCCTCGTGATTTAGTATGGAATCTCTAACGCGAGGATTTTACTGTCATCGTTGCATTTGGTTGTCTTTTTAAAGACAGATTACATGCTATGATTTTTTTGCGACGGATATTCTTGAGTTGGGATTGATTTCATGTAATCGAATGAACTATCTTTTAGTAAAGTCGTCCCAGGAACGCAACTTATAAATATTGGCGATATCATTTTAAAGTCTTCTACTTTAAAATGTATAATATACGTCTGAATTGCCAATATAAATGAGTCAGATTAAATAAATTATTAGAAGAATTTTTTTACTTAGCAACAACATTTTTGTTTATTTTAATAGTATTTTGTATTTTGACAACGAAACCCGATTTGGGCTTCGAAACGTTAATAAATTCATTTTTTAGTAAAATTGTGGCTTATTTCCCATAGAAAATACTTAGTAATCTCGTTCTTGCTTAAATTAAATTTCCAAAGAGCTGTCAATTCGACCATGAAGGCGCTGCCTGTTGATGAGTATTCGCCAAAAAGTAGACATGGAAAGCAGTAAACATTTCCATTTGAGGCAGAGTACGTTTGCCAATCTCTTTTAATTTTTGTTACACTGATATATTTTCGAAAAACCATAGGTTATGTAAAAAATCTTGTAATACTCTCAAAATTTCTGTTTGATGCTGAAAAACTTCCATCAAAATTTTTACATTCTGAAGAACCTTTCCCAATCCAAAATTTCCATATTTCTTCAGTTATGGTATTCCATAATCCTATGTTTTTGCTCTGTTGTTGCAAGAAACAGCGAGTTAATGGAAAATGTGATCGCCAACATCCATTAGTGGATTTGCATCTGAAGAAGATGTTGTTTTTCGATTTCTGGGCCCAATTTACCTTTAACTTCAATTTCCAACTTAGTTTCGGTTTCTGGTTCTTTTCTTGAACTGGAATATAACTGTAATTGTATGTTTCATCTTCTTCAGTTTATGGTATTGCGCGATATTTTAGTATATATGATTTATAGTTTTTATTTAATTATAATTATTATTTATTTCGTTTTGGGCCATACGAGGCCCCCTTTGGGGCCGAGGCCACTAGGCAACTGCTTACTTTGCCTAATGGTTACTCCGGCACTGATGCCAGTGGAGGAGTAGCTCTATGTTTAAAGTAAAATAAACCTGTTCAAAATATAAACCTAATATATAAACCCTAATATATATACCCAATATATAAACCTAAGGAAACATGGAGAATGATCAGAGGACAAAGAAAAGAGATGAACGAACTAATAAAAACGAAACACATTCAGAAGGAAACTTGGGCAGATTATTTTCGATCTCTGTTTGCTAAAGATAACGATAACGAACCACCAACACCTGAAGTGACAACAAACGAAGAAACAAATATTGAAGAAGCAGAGGTAACGGAAGCATTAAGGAAATTAAAAAATAGAAAATCACCAGGAGAGGACAGAATATCGAATGAACTCCTAAAGTATGGAGGACAAGACCTGACCAAACAATTATTAAAACTAATCCAAAAATAATAGAACAAAACAGAATACCACAAGAATGGAGATCAAGCATCCTAATACCTCTCTTCAAAAAGGGAGAAAAATCGGACCCGGAGAATTACAGAGGAATTAATTTATTAAACACAACACTAAAATTAACGACCAAAGTGATAACAAACAAACTGAATAAAATTATGACATTAGCAGAAGAACAACAAGGTTTTAGGTCGGGAAGATCATGCACCGACGCTATATTTATAATGAGGTAGATTCAAGAAAAATCGTTAGAATACAACAAACGGGCATACTTATGTTTCGTGGACCTTAAGAAGGCATTCGACAGGGTCAAATTAAAGGACGTTATCCATTTATTGTACGCAAGAGAGGTACCTCTAGGAGTAATTAAAACGATCGAAAATATCTACCAGAACAACACAATAAAAGTAAAAGTAGATGATGAACTAACTGACCCAATTGAAGCTGGCAATGGGATAAGACAGGGAGATTCCCTGAGTCCTCTGTTGTTCAACCTGATCATGGACGAAATAATAAAAAAACTAAGAACAAAAAAATGATACCAAATGGGAGAAAAACAACTTAAAATAATCTGCTATGCAGACGACGCAATACTAATCTCTCAAAGTGAAGATGATTTACAACGTATACTGCACGAATTTAATATAACCGCTAGAAAATTTAACATGTTAATTTCCCCAAAAAAGACTAAATGCATGGTCATAACAGCAGATCTAATAAGGTGTAAATTAGAGCTGGACGGTCAAATAATAGAACAGGTCATGGAGTTTAAATATCTAGGCATCACACTATGCAGCTACGGAAAGCTCGAAACAGAAGTGGAAGATCAGGTGAATAAAGCAAACAGAGCCGCAGGTTGCCTGAATGAAACAATATGGAGAAATAAAAACATCGGAAAAGAAGTGAAAGCCAGAATTTACAAAACAGTCATCAGACCAATAATGACATACGCGGCAGAAACACGACCTGATACAGAAAGGACAAAAAGAATGCTAGAAGCAGCAGAGATGAAAACATTGCGAAAAATCGATGGAAAGACGATGTGGGATAGAGCTAGAAGTGCAGATGTACGAAGGAGATGCAAGGTGGACAACATTAATAACTGGGTGAAAAGTAGAAGAGTAGAATGGAACGATAACATAAGCCGAATGACAACAAATAGAGTAGTAAGGACGGCGAGAGACGGTTCCCCAATAGGAAGACGATCAGTGGGAAGACCACGAAAAAGATGGAATGACAACTTACTGGAGGCACATTGAAAAACAGACAGAGTAATGTCTATATAAAAAGAAGAAGAAGAAGAAGAAAATATAAACCTCACAACTAATATCGTAACAGTACTGGCCCCTCTAAAGTTCAATATTTGAAGCATTTATGATCCACCGGACAAGACTCTAACTAAACCCGAACTACTTAATCTTCTCCAACAAATTCCATCTCATCGAATAATCACGGGACATTTTAATTGCCATAATATTACATGGGGATCAAATCAAACAACACCGAGGGGAAATAATATGTTGGAAAACGTTTTTAACGCTATGAACCTATGACTACTTAACGACGGCTCTCCAACAAGATTCAATGTGGCTACGGGAACTTCTTCGGCCATATTGATCTTTCGATATGTGAACTCTCATTGCTCACCCAACTCGACTGGACAGCACTAAAAGATTTATATAATAGTGACCACTTCCCAATCTTAATAAAGCTATATAGTCCAGAAAGCCACTGCGCATTCGCTAGGAAAAATATTCTAATTCGGATTTTTTGCACAATCTTACTCAAAAAGGACTCCTTTTAATAAATTTGCATGTTGCCAGGACCAAAAGGTGGTCAAAAATTTTTTAAACGTTTTTTTTTGTTTTTTTTCCTAAAATTATTTTTTTTGCATGGAAAAAAGTTTTTTTAGATTTTTTGGATCATTCCAAACAGAAAAGGTCTTTAGTAACTTTTCTCTAAAAATGATAGTTTTTGACATATAAGCGATTAAAAATTGAAAAATTGCGAAATCGGCCACTTTTAACCCTCAAAAACTATGTGAAAAACTGAAAATTTGAATGTTGCCAAGGTAGGTAGATATTCTTTAAACATCGATTGATGAAATCCCGAAGAGTTTTTTTCAATACAATATTCAAAACTCCTTTGTTTTTTAACTGCTAATCAAGCGTGCGCGACACTATTTTTCACCGACAGTATGGTGCAAATGAAAGGAATAAATTCGTTATTTCGTAAACCGGCGACTTTAAGGAAAAATCCCGAAATAGGTCGATTTTTATTTTTAAGTTATGATATTGTGGCATATATGGTATACTAGTGACGTCATCCGTCTGGGCGTGATGACGTAATCGATGATTTTTTTAAATGAGAATAGGGGTCGTGTTGTAGCTCATTTGAAAGGTTCTTCAATTCTCTATTCACTAATGTAAACATTTAGATAATTATTTATAGAGGGTGTCCTTCTACTTCTTTTTTTGTCAAATAATTTAATTTAATAAAAATTTTTTGGACACCCTGTATAAATAATTATGTAAATGTTTAAATTACTGAATATAGAATTGAGGAACCTTTCAAATGAGCTAGCACACGACACCTATTCTCGTTTAAAAAAATCATCGATTACGTCATCACGTCCAGATGGATGACGTCACTAGTATACCATATATGCCACAATCTCATGACTTAAAAATAAAAATCGACCTGTTTCGGGATTTTTCCTTAAAGTAGCCGGTTTACGAAATAACGAATTTAATCCTTTAATTTACACCATACTGTCGGTGGAAAATAGTGTCGCGCACGCTTGATTAGCAATTAAAAAACAAAGGAGTTTTGAATATTGTATTGCAAAAAACTCTTCGCGATTTCATCAATCGATGTTTAAAGAATATCTGCCTACCTTGGCAACATTCAAATTTTTAGTTTTTCACATAGTTTTTGAGGGTTAAAAATGGCCGATTTCGCAATTTTTCAATTTTTAATCGCTTATATGTCAAAAACTCTCATTTTTAGAGAAAAGTCACTAAAGACCTTTTCTGTTTGGAATAATCCAAAAAACCTAAAAAAACTTTTTTCCATGCAAAAAAAATAATTTTAGGAAAAAAACAAAAAAAAACGTTTAAAAAATTTTTGACCACCTTTTGGTCCTGGCAACATGCAAATTTGTTAAAAGGAGTCCTTTTTGAGTAAGATTGTGCAAAAAATTCGAATTAAAATATTTATACTAGCGGATGCGCAGTGGCTTTCTGGGCTAATATAAACAGGTACCGTAAATTTAAACACAAATACAATACCAACTCAAAAATGGAAACTAAAAAAGGCAAATTGGATTGAATTTAAGAAAATTGTATCAAACAAAATGGATCAGATTAAAATTTCAGACTGTATTGATGACACACTCACGAGCTTCAATCAACTTGTACTGATATAGCGATAGGAAAATCTCAACTTAAAAAAAACGCAAACCAGTTCCCTGGTGGAATCCACAATGTGAGGCCGCTATTAAATTAAGTAGAACAATTTGGAACCGTTATAAAAAATACAAAAATATTGATCTATTAACAGAGTACAAAAAACGTAGAGCTGAAGCAAGAGGAATAATTTAAAAAAGCAAACAAGAATCATGACAGAAATACATATTGAGCTTAAACAGTAGTATAAATATATCATCAGTTTGGAAAAAAAGTTAAAAAAATAACAGGGCAGCATACCTACCAACAAATTGTGAGCCTACAAAAAGAAAGAAGGCTACTAACTGAGCCACAGGATATAGTAAATGAACTAGCTGATACCTATCAAAAATTCTCATCTATCCAAAGTTATAGAGTAACGAGTTCCTAAAATACAAACAAGAGGAGGAGTCAGTAGTTATTACAATTTCCGACGAATTTAACGCAATTAATATACCTCTTAGTTATGGGGAGTTTGAAGAAGTACTTAATAGTCTAAAAGACACTTCACCAGGTGCAGATTACATACCAATTACAATTCATTAAAAAACTCCCTATAGTAGCAAAAGAGTTTCTGCTCCAAATTTTCAATATTATTTGGTCACAAAAATCATTTCCAAAAATCGTGAAAAATGCCATTGTTATTTCTATATATATATATATATATATATATATATATATATATATATATATATATATATATATATATATATATATATATAGTCGGTTTCATAACGTCTTACGACGTTGTCCGACTCCCAAACGCCACTGTATTCTGTCCTGAGTTAGGTCTTCATTTAGATTTCGAGCGCTAATCGCTTTCCTAACTCCCAGATTCCAGCTCTGTGGTGTTCTTCCTCGTTTTTTCTTCTCTGGGGTTGCCACATCATAGTTTTTTTAGGCAATCTTTCGTCCCCCATTCGGCTCACATGCCCATACCATATGAGCTGTTTTCTTTCAATATCCTCAACTATAGTGCCCTCTACACCCATTTGTTGTTTTATTACTTCATTCCTTATTCTTTCGGCTCTTGATATTCTCATCGATCTTCTGATGGCATCCATTTCCGTGGCTTCGACCTTTTTCTTATATTTCTCCGTTATTCTCCATGTCTCGGCTCCATAAAGCAGGCTAGTTTTAACCATTGTCTCATATATGTTCCATTCTCTTTTCTTTGATATTTCTTTACTCCATAGAACTCCATTTAGACATGCTATAGCTCTTCGTGCTTGTATGATTCGATGTTCTATTTCTCGTTCGTCTTTTCCACTACGGTCGAAGATGACGCCCAGGTATTTATATTCGTCACATGGATTTATTTTTTGATTGTCTTCGATATCGAGTTGTTCTGCTTCAGCGCCAATTGAGAGGTATTTTGTCTTTTCTAAATTGATATTTAATCCCCATTTCTGGTATTCTTCAATTAGCTTTCTAAGCATATATTCCATGTCGTCTTTGTCATTTGAGATCACCACCTGATCATCTGCACACTGTTAAGTATATATTATGCAATCCTGATCGTTCAATTGTATACCCATTCCTTTGACTTTCCTTTTCCATTGTTCTAGAGCTGCAGATATATAAATCTTAAACAAAGTCGAAGAGATACAACATCCCTGTCTGAGACCCTTAGTAACTGCAAACTTTTCAGCTAAGAGGTTTCCGAATTTGCCCAGGACTTCCCATAGTTTATTTAGCGGAACTGTGTCATATGCCTTTTCAAGATCTACAAAAGTCATATATAAGTCTCTATTTGTCACAACTTTCTTTTCTATAATTTGTTTAAGACAAAATATGTTATCTGTACATGAACGACCTGCTCGAAATCCTCCTTGTTCTTCGTCTTCAGACGATTGATAATTTTCCTCTATCAGGTCTCGACCATATAGCCGACTCATTGAACTTGTGACCGATATCCCTCTATAGTTTTTACAATTTCTCCTGTCACCTTTTTTATATATTGGAGTCATTATATGCTGTTTTCCATTCATCTGGCGTTGGATGGCCATTAATATATTCGTTAAATATCCCAGTGATCATTATGTGTAATTTATCTGAGCTATTCTTTATTAGTTCCGTAGTTACTCCCTCTGGTCCTCTTGCTTTCCCATTCTTCATCCCTGCTATAGCTTTTTGAACTCTGTTGATATCTATGGTAATATGCTCTCCCAGAATTTCCATTCTTGATGAATTCATATCTTTTTTAAATTCGTCTCTGTTCTCATTTAATAGATGTTTGTTGTAATGTGTCCAATCTTTTCTATTATTAAAGCAAATAAAGATAAATTACACCAGAATCATATCGTCCTATATCATTAACATGTTCCTTATGTAAACTTATGGAAAAATAGTCAACAAAAGATTAATGTGGAACCTGGAACACAATGATCAACTTTATCGAACAAGCTGGCTTTAGACCAGGCAGATCTACAAACGACAACATTATCGATCTGGAAAACGCTATTCACGAAGCTTTTAAAAATAACCAAAAATGTCTGGCGATTTACTTTGACATAACTAAAGCATATGATACTGTATTAAAACCGTATATTAAACATTCTAAACAAGTTGGGATATCAAGGAAATATTTTAGCCTACAGAAACAATTTTTTAACTCAAAGAACATTTCAAGTCCGTGCGAATGGTGCTATATCCTATCTTAGAGAACAACAAAACGGAATCCCACAAGGATCAGTCATCAGTCCTACTCTATTTTTGATAGCAATAAGCGATATAATAAAAATCATTGCGAAACCTGTTCAGGGACGACTAAATGCTGACTATTTGATTCTTAACATCAAGGGAAAAAACGTAAATCATGTGGCGTCAATATTACAGGAACACTTAATTAAACTAGTAAATTGGTCCCTAAGCACCGGTTTTAGTTTTTGTTCTAATAAAATAAAATGTACAATATTTTCAAAAAAACATATCGAGGATAAACCAAATCTCATGCTTCAAAGTCAAAATTCTTCCTATACAAACGAAATAAAATTCCTAGGAATGACATTTGATCAACAGTTAGATTGGAAAATTCATATTAAGCAGTTACTTAGTTCTTTTATGTCGAAATGTCCTTAACTTGTTAAAGTATTTAGCTCACAGAACCTGGGGTGCTGAAGATAAAACACTGCTCATGCTATATATATCCTTAGTTCGTTCTAAGATTGACTAGGGATGTCGCATATGCATCTGCCAGCAAAACAACGTTAAAACTTTTGGATACGTTACACAACATCTGCCTAAGGATTATACTTGGAGCATACAGAACAACTCCAATAAATAGCATACAAGCTGAAATAGGAGAACCCACTCTAATGCTTCGTAGACAGCTGTTAACCTTTTATTACGATTCTAACATAAATGTACATAAAATAATTCCAATAAATAATATTTTAGATCTATCCATGACTAATGACTCTTCAAAGTTCAATCTGCCTTATTCGCGCAGAATCCACCATGCAATGGAGCTACTTAACTGGCAGGAATTTCCACCCTTATATCAATGCAAAGAAATATTTTCATCTCCACCTTGGACTGTAAAAATTCCAACAGTCAATTGCAGTCTATTACAATTCCAAAAAAATAGCACTTACCCTAATCTCATCTTACAACACTTCAGAGATCTAATTAACTCTCATTCCGATTACACAGTATACTATACAGACGCGTCTAAAACTGAAAATGGAGTCGGAGTGGCAATTATTAACAATACAGAGATTCACAAACATACGCTTTTAGATACTGCAACTGTATTAATTGGGGAACTTTATGCGATCTACCAAGCAATACTGCACGCAAATGCGAACAAGATGAAGAAGATATTAATCTTCACAGATTCTATGTCATCACTACACGTAATAAGGGAAATATACATGCAGTACCCAATAGCTTTACTAATAAAGGAAGAACTACATAAATTGCATACTGAAGATTTGGAATCAAGTTTCTCTGGGTCCCATCACATGTTGGAGTAGCAGGTAATGAAGCAGCAGACCGAAATGTCAAAGAAACCATAAATAATAACAGTATTCCCATGTTGCTCCAATCTGTAAGTATGGATCTAAAAAGCTACTTCATAAAACATCTTTTCGAAAACTAAAACAACTAATAATTCTTTTTAAATATATTAGACAATTGTACGCTACTGATATGACAGTTCAGTGTTGCTACATTTTTACTTCATTTCGTACAGAATTTGATTCACAATATAAATGTAGCTTTAAAAAACTGTACCTACTGTTTTTATAAATACGTATGTACATATTAAAAATATAGCTATTTAAAAACTATTGTAATAAAAATTTAGCTTTAAAAACTATTGTAATTATTGTTGTGTATTGTGGTTGTGTTAGAAACATGCCAAATCAAAATGCTTCTTTAATAGATTATTTCGAACAAGAACGAAATAATTGGGTCCCCTTTTACCATTAGGTAACTGCAGAAAAGTAAGTTAAAGAATTTAAATTTCTTAAATTAGGCTTATTAGAAATAAGATTGTTATTGGATTTAAAGATTAGAAAGTTTTCTTATGAATTTTAGTGTTTGCAGTAGTTTTAAAATATTAAATGATCTATTTTATTGATTATACCTACACTCTGATAATATTGTTGTTAATTAATATATTTCGGCAAGTAATGAAAATCAATTGACATCGTTAATTAGAATAAATAATTATAGATATTATTAAATTTGTACAGTAAACAAAAACAAAGAAAAATATCTGACAAGTAATGACATAAACGTGGACATTATGAAAAGTCACATTCTAATGTCTTGGCAGTGCTCTGACGTCAGAAATTTTGACTTACGTAAGCGTACTTTTGTAGTAAAAAGACTATACACGTAAATATTAAAATGCCGATCGTCGTGGTCCGTTCCGTAGCGGGCTGTTCCGTATAAGTGGGCGCCGGCCTTAAGTAGACGGAATATTTGTATGTTCTTTTTGGCGTATAAGTACACTTTTACCATGGTTGCTGATGTATATTATGCCTTAAAATTTTTTTGCTATTTTTTTGTGCTTTTTTTTCATTTTGCTTTGTTCCGATTTTTCCTGTATATTTTTTTGTTTTACTCTGTCTCATTTTGTAAGTACTTGTTATACTTTAATTTAATGACTAGATTTCACGCTGATTATTTTTAATGATTTGAATTTCCAATCATTTAGTAAGATTTTTCATCACGTGTTGAATTCTGTACAACCAGATTATTATTATACCTGGAATAATCTACTTACATTATTATATTGAGAATAATTTTTAAGTATTTTGTTTCTGTTTAATTACAACAAGTTTTATAGTCACATTTAAGAAAATTAACCAAAATAGACTTTTAGCTCTGCATCTAATGTCAAATTGTCACGAGGCCAATGCAAATCGGAAATTTTAAGCACACAAATGTAATTCGGTAAGATTATTTAATGAATAAAACTGTAATTTATAAATAATTCTAATTCATATTTTATTGATGATCGTCTAAATATTTGCAAAACCAGCTAATGCTGTTCACTTTGACAACCCAAGTAGCACAATAAAAACATTTTAGGTTTATTTAAGGTTTAAAAAGGTTTTATTGTGGTAAATAAGATAATACATACATAGTTTTAAAGTTACCTTGTAGATATTATGCCAGAACTTTAAAACTAAGCATTTGTCACTAGCTTTTAAGTCAATAATAAGATTACCAAATGAGACTAAAATCTTAATAGATACTTTTTCTTATTGTAGTTTTAAATTGGTTTATTGTCAGTTCACTTTAAAACTACTCAGCTTTATGAAGAACTTTCATACTGTTTGGCTTTATTACATTCTAGTTTTTGACGTTGTAGTTTTTTGCGGTTTTAAAGATTCTCCTAATATGACTAATAAAACCTATTATTAAATCTACTTGATATCAAGACTATTATGTCAGTAAATAATATGCCTTAAAGATATTTTTTTAGTTGTCGTTAAAGTTGCTTTGTTAAAAGCAATTAGTAGGCTATATTAAAACCGAACGCTCTTAACTGAATTAATTTGGTTGTTGTAAAGACTAAACTATGCTTTTTGTTAGAAATAATAAAACTAAATTCATCCCTTCTTTCATGTCCAAAATGGTCGGCCATTTGTTTTAGAGCGAAACAGTAGTGTAGTCTGCGTGTTTTGGCTGTGACAACATACACTCACCGGCACGAAAAAGGGCACCCCAAAAATGGGTCAATTTTGATGTCTAGCATCTCCTAAACCTGTTGTCCGATTTAAGTAATTTTTTAATATGTTGTAGCCTTATTATTTAACAATATCATTGTAATAATATTGTTGCTAGACAGGTAAATTGTCATTGTATACCGGGTGTACCAATCAAACTGGGTTTTTTTCTCAATTTTCGCAACACCCTGTGGAATATTCTAGCCTTTATAAAATACTAAAATTGAAACCCAACTATAGCCACAGGTTTTCTTAATATTCTGTTTTTTTGTTCATTAGCTTATGTTGGATAATAAAAAAGTTATGGACTTTAACAACTAGCCATGATTTTTATCAATACAGGGTGTTTCTAAATAAGTGCGACAAATTTTAAGGAATAATTTATGCATGAAAAAATAATGACCGTTTGCTTAATAAATCTATGTCCGCAAATGCTTCGTTTCCGAGATACGGGATGTTGAATTTTTTCTTACACACTGACGATTTATTTATTGCACTAAAACAGGTTGAGATATGCAAATAAAATTTGGTAAGTTTTATGAGGTAGTTATTCCGTATTTTTTTGACATACAATTAAGAATTTATATTTACCATTGGCGTGCATACGGGTCATATTACCCGGTCATTTTACCCGCATGCACGCCAATGGTGAATATAAAATTTTTAATTGTATGTCAAGAAATGCGCAATAACTACTTCTTAAAACCTACCAAATTTCATTTCCATATCTCAACCGGTTTTAGAGCAATAAATAAATCGTTAGTTTGTAAGAAAAAAATTAAACATCCCGTATCTCGGAAACGAAGCATTTGCGGACATCGGTTTATCAAGCCAACGGTCATTATTTTTTCTTGCAGAATTACCCCTTAAAGTTTGTCACACTTATTTAGAAACACCCTGTATTGATAAAGAACATGGCTAGTTGTTAAAATCCCTAACTTCTTATTATCCAACATAAGCGAATAAATAAAAAATAGAATGTTAAGAAAACCTGGGGCTATAGTTGGGTTTTAATTTCAATATTTTATAAAGGCTAGAATATTCCACAGGGTGTTGTGAAAATTGAGAAAAGAAAACCAGTTTGATTTGTATACCAGGCATACAATGAAAATTTACCTGTCTAGCAACAATTTTAGTTGTCATATTGCTAAAGAATAAGTCTATAACATATTAAGAAAAATTAAAAATGAATAACCATTTTCAATTGAACCTTCAAAGGTTCAATAACCTTTCAAGGGAAGGTTCCCATTGTTTTCAGTCTGGTAGTATGTAGAATAACATTTTTGGATGTTGTTTTATGTGCTATTAGCTTGAAAATTTATTTTTTTTATTTTCTTCTTATTAAAAAAATTACTTAAATCGGACAACAGGTTTAGAGATATGAGGCATCAAAAATGACCCATTTTTTGGGGTGACTGTTTTTCGTGCCGGTCAGTGTATATAGTATGAGTATGTAGCCCATGATTACGATTAATATAGTAAAATTAGATTGGTACTTACAGCTTATTTTTCAAAGGATACAACACACATACTATGACGCCTCGATTTTAAGGTTAGATTTACATTAAACCCGAGTGGCATTATTGACAGCAGCAATAAAACTACACGGTCTTAATTCCAAGGCAACCGTGCTTTTATGTAGGATATATGCTCTTTGGCTCTAGGTATAAAATAAAACCCTTTGATCTCAACAATTCTCTGTCTATAGACTAAATAGTTTTATTTTGTGGTCGGCTATATTGCTTTCTCGAGATTATGAAAGCCATGATTGATCACAATATAAGGCTTACATAAAAATTATAAATAAGTGACTTGTGCCTGGTTGTACCAATACATTTTAAGCTTAAGATGTGCCTTAAGCTCAGCTTACGAAACATACGCGTTGCTCCATTGAGTCTTAGATCAATTTTCAGCTTGCCACAATAGATTGTCATGTGTATTGCATTGATAAGAATTAAAATGATTTTGCAACGTAAGTGAAACAAAGCGGCCCTATCTATAAGCTGAGCTGGACCAAGCTGGAGCTTAAGATTTGTTGGTGCAACCAGGCATTAAAGACATAAATTCGATTTATTTTAACATTAAAACATTAAAATTGTATATAAAACTGTTTTTCTTTCAAATTCATATTTTTTGAATTTAAATTTTTTTTATTATTATTTTTTAATCGCCACAAGTGAGAACGTGAGTTATTTAGACCTATTTTTGTTAACATTATCAATAAAGTTGGGTGTGCAAGTATTTTTCTACCTTAACAGTCCGAAATAATAAAGTACTTTTTAAACACTTTTATTTAGTTCAATAGTTTGCGTCAAATCTTTAGACGTTAATTTGAGTGCCTTTTCTCCAATGCAAATGAATGAAAATTTGCAGACATATGCATTCGCGGGAACAATACACGAATAATCAATAAATTTTTTTTATGTTTATTAATTGTTTAAATAAAAAACACGATTTTAATGGAAAATGCTTAAATTCTCTTGTTTTTTACAATGTAAAAACTTGAAACTTTTACGGATTGTAGCTAATGATATGAACTATACACAATTTCACTTTTTACGTTAATTGTTTACGTTATGCTTCATAAATAAACAATAAAGTTTCAAATTTTTTGCCGATTCCGACTACTTTTCATGTTAGTACATCTTATGTTTTATACATATTTTAAGAAACATGACGATATATTTTAATGTTTGAAAAGTGTAAGAATAAAAAGTAAAAAATAAAAACATATGAAAAAAACATTTTTAAGAAACACTTTTCTTTAGGTATGTGTGACTAAAATTAAAAATATTATAAAAAAAATCAACTAAAAAGAAAAAAATAAAAAAATTGAAAAAATCTAACACATTCGTTAAAGAAAAGCGTGGGACGAAAACCGTTTATTCGATGAAGACGCGCCACGCTTTTCTTTGACGAATGTGTTAGATTTTTTAAATTTTTTTTATTTTTTTCATTTTAGTTGATTTTTTTATAATATTTTTAATTTTAGTCACTCATACCTAAAGAAAAGCGTTTCTTAAAAATGTTTTTTTCATATTTTTTTATTATTATTTTATGGTTACAAATACGTACCTACCTACCATAACACATGTAAAAATTTGTTGGCCTACGTATATGGAGTACATAATATATGGTTTTAAAGAATAATTTTATTTAGATTTTATGTTCCTAATAAGGTAAATTGTCTGTAAAAGTCTCCATTTAAGAAAACTTTTTAAGTTTGCTATAAAACTGTGTGCACTTAAAGCGTCTTTTCATGGTTTTAAAATCACCTCCAAGGCAGCTTTAAAACTAGTTGCCTAAGAAAACAATGTTTTAAGAAGGTTTTTATTTTTGGTTTTATTGTCCTTCTTCAGTGTGGGCCTTTTTATGCTAAAAGCGGGTTTATTGCAACCTTAAGGTTTTCTTAAGGGCATATGCGTAACATGTTGCCTGTCAAAATGTTACGCCAGCTGTTCAATGTGTTTTAAATGTATTCATTTTTTCGAATCGTGAGAAAACTAATATGTACATATTTTTAAAAAATTCAAACGCAGAACGAAAGACTGCATTATTACCGAGGGCCAAAATTCCCTTAGAATAACCAAAAATTTTGTTTTGAATGAGATATTTAAAATTGAAAGTCATACAAAATTTTTGCTTTTTTTCACTCATGTAACTTATTAAAATAAGCAGTATAGAAGTTTTTAGGGACATTTTGCGCGCGGTGATAAGGTCGTCTTTCATTTTGCGTTTACATTTTTCGAAAATACTTATTAATTTTTTCAGGATTCGAAAAAAAAAATGAAAGCATTTAAAATACATTGAAAATTTTGGAAGGCTACATTTTGCGCCTATGCAATTATTAAGAAAATATTAAGGTTGCAATAAAATTGTGATAAATGTCACTAAATATTTATTTACAAAGACTTGAATTTTGTATGTGAGTATTAAAATATTTTGCGAATATCACACGATAGTAAGAATAAATAAGAAAATAACGCTCCAGTTTTAACTGTCGCATTATTTTCAATTTATTATCATTCTCTTGAGATATTAATGTTAATAATTAATTTTTAATATCTTGTAATAATAAAAGTCATAATTAAAATTTTCACACCCTTTCGTAATATTTATTTAATTCAATTTTAATCTACCTACTGCCACTAATAAACAAATATATCATTGTAAATTGGGTAATTTAACAAGGGTAATTATAAAAAGTTGACAAGCTGTACCTAGAACGCGAAAATAAAATCTATTTAATCAAATCATGACGTGAAGAATTATACAAAAATAGCATTAAATATCTTAGTGATGTCGCTAGGGTAGGGGTACAACGGCCTCCTTTATTTAGATGGACTTACCAAAGTTTTTTCTAGGGACTGTGGCCGAGGGCAAAGCATGGACAGTACACACATATTTCACTCTAGAAAGAACATTTTTGAAGTAAAAACTTCTTTAGGGACGTTGTGCACTTTTTGGATGGGGTAAAAGCATTGAATTCGCGACCGTCATTGCGACCGTCATCGCACTTTTTGGATGGGGTAAAAGCATTGAATTCGCGACCGTCATCGCGACCGTCATTGCGACCGTCATCGCGACCGTTATCGCTTCGGCGAAATAAATATTGTACGCATATATTATAAATATGTATGTATATAATATATAAATTGTGTAGAAGTATTTAAATTTAAAATAAATGTAAAACCTATTTGTGGATGGGGAAAATGGTTGATTTGGCGAACGTGAGCGACCGTCATCGCTTCGGCGAAATAAATATTGTACGTATGTATACATATATTATAATGTATGTGTTTATAAATTGTGTAGAAGTATTTAAATTTACAATAAATATAAAACCTATTTTTGGATGGGGAAAAATGATTGATTTGGCGACCGTCATCGCGACCGTCATCGCTTCGTCGAAATAAATATTGTACGTATACATATATTATAACGTATGTGTATATAAATTGTGTAGAAATATTTAAATTTAAAATAAATGTAAATCATATTTTTGGATGGGGAAAAAGGATTGATTTGCGGAAAAAGATTGCACTTTGGCGTAATCAATTTTTACGTATATATATTTTTGAAGTGAAAACTTTTTAGGGACGTTGTGCGATTTTTGGATAGGGGAAAAAGCATTGAACTCGCGACTGTCATCACGACCGTCATCGACCCTCATCGCGACCGTTATTGCGACCGTCGTCGCTTATGTTATATATTATGTGCGTGTATATACATTATGTGCGTGTATAAATTGTGTAGAGGTATTTAAATTTAAAATAAATGTAAAACCTATTTTAGGATGGGGAAAAAGGATTGATTTTGCCACCATCATCGCGACCGTCATCGCTTCGGCGAAATAAATTTTGTACGTATAATTATTATGAGTATGTATATATTTTATAAATTGTGTAGAAGTATGTAAATTTAAAATAGATGTACAATCTATTTTGATGTAGGGAAAAAGGAGTGATTTCCCGACCGTCCTGTCATCGCGACTGTCATCGCTTCGACGAAATAAATTTTGTACGTGTATTATTATAATCTACGTATATTAACAGTAATATTATTGAAGTGAAAACTTCTTTAGGGACGTTGTGCACTTTTTAGATGGGGAAGAGGTATTGAATTAGTGACCGTCATCGCGACCGTCATTACTTCGACGAAATAATGTTTTGAATTGAAAACTTTCTTAGGGACCTTTTGTCCTTTTTAAATGAGGAAAAAGTGTTAAATTAGTAACCGTCATCGCTTCGGCGAAATAAATTTTTGAAGTGAAAACTTCTGTAGAAACGTTGTGTACTTTTTAGATGGGGAAAAAGGATTGAATTAGCGACCGTCATCCCGACCGTCATTGCTTCGACGAAATACATTTTTGAAGTGAAAACTTCTTTAGGAAGGTTGTGCACTTTTTAGATGGGGAACAAGTATTGAATTAGCGACCGTCATCGCGACCGTCATTGCTTCGACGAAATAATGTTTTGAAGTGAAAACTTTCTTAGGAACGTTTTGCCCTTTTTAAATGGGGAAAAAGTATTAAATTAGCGACCATCATCGCCACTGTCATTGCTTCGACGAACTAATTTTTATAGTGAAAACTGCTTTAGGGCCGTTTTGCACTTTTTCGGTGGGGAAAAAGTATTAAATTAGCAACCGTCATTGCTTTAACGAAATAAATTTTTGAAGTCAAAACTTCTTTAGAGACGTCGTGCTCTTTTTAGATGGAGAAAAAGTATTGGATTAGCGACCGTCCTCGCGACCTTCATTGCTTCGACGAAATAAATTTTTGAAGTGAAAACTGCTTTAGGGACGTTTTGCACTTTTTCGATGGAGAAAAAGTATTAAATTAGCGACCGTTATTGCTTTAACGAAATAAATTTTTGAAGTGAGAACTTCTTTAGAGACATCGTGATCTTTTTAGATAGAGAAAAAGTATTGAATTAGCGACCGTCATTGCTTCGACGAAATAAATTTGTGAAGTTATAACTTTTTTAGGGACGTTTTACACTTTTTAGATAGGGAAAAAGTATTGTGTTTGCGACCGTCATCACTTTGCCGAACTACATTTCGTACGTATATATATTATGTATATGTATACATAAATAGCATAGAACGTACGCAACGCGTATATAATATAGGTGTAGCACTTCTTTTTGGATGGGGAAAAAGCATTGAGCTCGTAATTTAGATACTATAAGAAGTTTTCACTTCTGTCGGCACCCCCATGAGAGCTTTAAATTTTTTTTCAACTCAAAATTTCTTCTCTGGTCTCCGATAGTCAAATGGACAAACACCGTCCAGCATCCTGCAAGCCACACAACACTTTACCCCAGCGTTTTTCGGACTGTTTGCTTCTACGGCCTATCCACACCAATCATTCAACTGCATACCCTGAAGAGGACCACTATCCTAAACAGCGACATAACAATGTATTCCTTACGTAATAAATATCCTTTACCTACTCCAAACAGTACACTGTTACATACAAGCTTTTTTTATGTATTTTGACCCGTAGAACACGAATTTTTTGACCCGAATTTAACTAAAAATTTTGAGCTCGTTCCAGTGAGCAGGAATTTAATACTTTAGTGGGGGGGGCTGAGTCAGCCCCCCCCACTACTTAAAAATAGGAATATTGAATCGGTTTTTGCGGCAGAATTACGAGCTATTTATGAGCTCTTGAAATTATATAGTTTCGATTTTTGAGCTCATCCCCTTCACCCCCAAACAACCCTTTAATTGATTTAACTTAAGAGAAAAATGCTGAGAAAACTTAAAATATATCGTATTGCGGATAGAATTCCTATAGCTTATATACTCTAAGAATAAACTAATAAATCACGTGCATTTCGATTATTGAGCTACAACCCCTTCGCAAGAAAACCACCCTATCTTCCCGGCTTAAGAGAAAGTTGTACTTAAAATGCATTAAATTAATTATTTGGCGACTACATATTATTTAATAATTTATAAGCTTCCAAATTACGCACATTTAGATCAGTAAATTGCAATTTATTTTGTATAGTGCAGTCACTCAAGGTAAAAATCAACGATTACCTTCAATTTCGGTGAACCTTCATCGATTTTCACGAAAATTGGTCAGTGGTTAGAGGATACGTCAAGAAACAAAGGCGACATGGCACCACCTTGCACCTTTACCCTGAGGGTGGATACCGCCCCTTCCCGGGGGTGAAAATTATTTTATAAAAAATAACTGCACAAATCAATAAAAGAACAAATTAAGAGCAAAATTTATTATATAAAGTTATTAAAATAAGTCAATACTTTTTAAGTTATTAAAGATCAAAAATTTTAATTATTCCTGAAAAAAATGCATGTTTTGAAGCGGTTTTTCGTAAATCACTGAAAAACTGTAAGTTTTTACAAAAAAGTTAATATTAGTTTAATTGGTATAGCTTATATTCTAAGAATAAACTCTTAAATCACGCGCCTTTCGATTACAGAGCTACAACCCCTTCGCAAGAAAATCATCCCATATTCCCGGCTTAAGAGAGAGTTGTACTTAAAATAATTTAAATTCATGAAGAGAAGTATCCATACTTACTCAAATGTGGTCTCGAGGTAAACCAAATTACAAAAAACTCGAAGATGTACCACAAGGTATATAACCTTGTGGTACATCTTCGAGTTTTTTGTAATTTGGTATAATTTAAATTAATTATTTGGCGACTACATATCGTTTTATAACTTATGAGCTCGCAAAATATGCGCATCTTTATTACTGAATTGCCATTTTCTTTCTATAGTGCAGTCACTGAAGGTAAAAATCAACTATGACCTTCGATTTAGGTATATCTCCATTCATTTTCACGAATTGACAATAACAACTTGCGGTTTTAGCCTGTGGTATATGTCTCACCTTCTTGGGGGTGAAAATTACTTTATTAAAAATAACCCCACAAATCGAGAGATGGACAAATTGTAAGCAAAATTTGTTATATAATGTTATTAAAATAAATCAATACTTTTTGAAAAAAACTCATACAGAAGTAAAAAACTTCGAGATGTATTCTGGTATAAACTCTTTTATTTAAAAACTATCTAAAATGTCATGGATTGCAAAACGTTTTCGTTTTAATACAGAACATCTTTAGTGCATTTTGCCGAGTAGTTTGAAACTAGCACACTGTTTATAGTGGTAACCCCATAATATATGGTTTACATAATATAATTTGGTAAAATTTTATGACTACAAGTCGATGTTGATAGATATAATGGAACACATGCTAAAAGGACACCATGTTTCCCTGCTCGAAGATGCTAGGTACTTGCCAATTCAATGGGTACAGACCAACACAAAAATTAAAATATTTGATCTTTAATATCTCAAAAAGTATTGATTTATTTTAATAACATTATATAACAAATTTTGCTTAGAATTTGTCCCTCTCTTGATTTGTGGGGTTATTTTTAATAAAGTAATTTTCACCCCCGAGAAGGGGTGACATATACTCCCGGCTAAGTTGTTATTGTTAATTTTCTTTCTTGACGTATCCTCTATCCGCTCACCAATTTTCGTGAAAATGAATGGAGATTTACCGAAATTGAAGGTCATAGTTGCTTTTTACCTTCAGTGACTGCACTATAGAAAGAAAATGGCAATTTAATAATTGAGACGCGTAAATTTTGCGAGCTCATAAACTATTAAACGATATCTAGTCGCCAAATAATTAATTTAAATTATTTTAAGTACAACTCTCTCTTAAGCCGGGAATATGGGATGGTTTTCTTGCGAAGGGGTTGTAGCTCAATAATCGAAAGGCGCGTGATTTAAGAGTTTATTCTTAGAATATAAGCTATACCAATTAAACTAATATTAACTTTTTTGTAAAAACTTACGTTTTTCAGTGATTTACGAAAAACCGCTTCAAAACATGCATTTTTTTTCACGAATAAATAAAATTTTTGGTCTTTAATAACTTAAAAAGTATTGACTTATTTTAATAACTTTATATAATAAATTTTGCTCTTAATTTGTTCTTTTATTGATTTGTGCAGTTATTTTTTATAAAATAATTTTCACCCCCGGGAAGGGGCGGTATCCATCCTCAGAGTAAAGGTGCAAGGCCATGTCACCTTTGTTTCTTGACGTATCCTCTAACCACTGACCAATTTTCGTGAAAATCGATGAAGGTTCACCGAAATTGAAGGTAATCGTTGATTTTTACCTTCAGTGACTGCACTATACAAAATAAATTGCAATTTACTGATCTAAATGCTCGTAATTTGGAAGCTTATAAATTATTAAATGATATGTAGTCGCCAAATAGTTAATTTAATGCATTTTAAATACAACTTTCTCTTAAACCGGGAAGATATGGTGGTTTTCTTGCGAAGGGGTTGTAGCTCAATAATCGAAATGCACGTGATTTAATAGTATATTCTTAGAGTATATAAACTATAGGAATTATATCCGCAATACGATATATTTTAAGTTTTCTCAGCATTTTTCTCTTAAGTTAAATCAATTAAAGGGTTGTTTGGGGATGAAGGGGATGAGCTCAAAAATCGAAACTATATAATTTCAAGAGCTCATAAATAGCTCGTAATTCAGCCGCAAAAATCCATTCAATATTCCTATTTTTTTAAGTAGTGAGCTGAGCCCCCCCCCCCACTAAAGTATTAAATTCCTGCTCAGTGGAACGAGCTCAAAATTTTTAGTTTGCGGAATATGAAAGCTCATAAATAGCTCATAAATCAGGGCTATTTGTTTTTTAATTTTTGGAAGTGGGGGGGGGGCAGCTCAACACGGGTAATTTTTTGGGTAACAGTTGGTCCGGATGTCGATAAGATTGTTATAGATAAACTTGCAAAATTACAAAGAAGGGTCATTTTGGTCATTCTAAGTAAAAAATGTTATTACAAGTTTTTTCTTAGGATGCATAGTTTTCGAGATAAACGCGGTTAAACTTTCAAAAAATCGAAAAATTTAATTTTGATTATTTGCATTGCTAAAACTTAATTTTTTATTTAGGGGAGTGCATATAGATTTTCACCTCGGAAAAAATCAAACAAGATAGAACTTTTTGTAATTTCATTAAGAAATGTTTAATAAACAACATATCAAAAAGTTCTACTCGAGAAGTGGGTGCTTCATTTTTTATTAAACAAATGAACTACGAAATTAGATGTTTTTTAAATAACTCCGAAAATATAAATTTTAGAAAAAAACTGACTTGACCATTGAAAAATTCAGAAAATTTTACAAAAAAAACCTTATATAAAGAATTTTCTAAAATTAAATCTGTGTCCTATAATTTTTTATTTATAAAGCTAAAGTCACCTTTCTCACAAACAATGGCGCACTGTAAACTAACGTACGGCGAAGTGCACGGTTGAGTTACTTTAATTTAATTCTTTAACTAATTGATCAAATAAAATTTTACAATTTGACCATGAAAGAAGAATAAGTAAGCTATCTTATGGTTATAATAGAAATAAATAAAATGTATGGACATAAGTACGGAGTGGGCGGAAAATGAGCCTTACATGAATTTTGTTTAAAAATGATTTAAAAATGTGTAACTAATACAATTTTTCTTATAAAACTCTCAATTTTGCACAACTTACCTTTCACATATTTTACTAAATGATGTTTCATTAAAAAAAATCTCAAAAATTTAATTCAAATGATATGACGTTTTATAGAGCTTTATAGAATTATCACCACTTTGAGACGGTATTACTCAAGTTTGAACAAATCTATTACAGTTTTATACGGGCTTTTTTAAAATCTTTAAAATGCACTAAATTATTTTACTTTAGAAATGAAATAAACTATTTCTTTTTAAGAAAATTAAGAAAGATAACAAAAATGTAATACAAAAACCGAAAATTACCAGCTAAAAAAATGTTTATACAAAGTGATCAAAACTTTTTTCTGTAAAACTTACCTAAAATACATTTAATAATAAGCTTCAACAATAATAAATATTCAGCAAAGAATTTTTTTAGCTCTTATACAGTATGTCTGCGTAACTTGGAACCTATTGATAACTTTTTTATCATCAGTTTTACGAAAAAAAGTTATTCTTTATAAAATACTCTGCATCGTATATAATCTAAGATGCAATCATCAAATATCAAATTAAATTAATGTTATACGAGGTATGTCAAAAATTATGATTTTCACTCAAGAGTAAAAGTACCTTTACATTTCACAATATCGAAAATTGTTATTAAGAAAAGTTGTTTGGAATTAAAAAAATTGTTTTAGTGTTCAATTACATCCTTTTAATTAAAATATTGTAAATAATAAAGGCACTTAACTCTTAAGAAAAATTCATATGTTTTACATACCTCGTATAAAATTAAAAAAGTTTTATTATCTGATGACTGTATCTTAGATTTTAGACCAGGGAGAGCATTTTATGAAGAATAACTTTTTTTCGTTAAAGTGATAATAAAATAGTTATCATAATTGTAATAAAAGTGATGATGAGCTTCCGTAATTTGAGAAAAAATTGAATTTTTTTTTTTTTTTTGATTAGAATGATGTAATTGTATATTTAGACATAGTTTCTAATTTCAAACAACTTTTCATAACAGCATTTTTTGATATTCTGGAATATAAAGCTGCTTTACTCTTTATCAAAATCCATATTTTTGACATAACTCGTATAAAATTGATAAAATTTGATATCTTATGGTTGAGTTTTAGATTTTTGACTATCCAGAGCATTTTATTAAGAAAAACTTTTTTTCGTAAAATTGATAATAAAAAAGTTTTCCATGTGGTTCCTAGCTACGCAGACACACTGTATAAGAGCTTATGTATAAGAATTTTCAAATTGCAATGCCATATTCGGATTCAGCATAATCAAAAACAAAACAGAAACATATTTGATCAAAGTAAAATAATGAATTTATCGATATTTTTAAAATTATTTATACAAAACAATTGTTATTGTTTAAACAATTAATAAACAATTAGCGGCCAAATCTACGAGTAGAACTTTTTACTTTAACATGTACCTATATAAACTAACAAAAAAAGTTTTAGAAAAATATAAGCTTGCTTGAATTTTTCCGAAACAATGCATGTTTTCGTTCTAATTGCACTCCCCTAATTGTTAAACAAAGCTATATAAACACATTATGCTTGAGTGATGTTTTCAATTCATCTCCCATTTAAAATCGAATGAGTAGGTATGGTCCTTTTCATAGGCATTTTTCAGTGCGTCACAAATGAGAGAAAAAAAGGTATAGTTGACACTTGGATTCTTCTCTTTACACTGATTTCAAAAATAACACATTATGTTTATAGCGATTAGTTTATGAGAAAAATAAAAACAAAACCAAGAAAACTGGATTGAAAAAAATATTTTTTAAAAATTTCATTACAAACATTTATAAAATTTATAAAATTTATACAATTTATTTTTATTTTAAAACGTTTTTATATACTTGGCTTGGTCGGTGTCACGGACTCCGCAAATTTTGTAATCCATTTTAAAAATAGTTCTAGGCTACGTAGATACCTGAAATTTTCAGAATAGCTTTGAACTAGCTAACAATGCAATATTTCACTGCTATTATACAGGGTGATTGATTAATAGGGTAAAGCTCCGTAGATCCGTTATAGTAATGGATAGCGATAAAATTTAATAACAAAAATTGTAGCCAACTTTGAGCTTCACATTACAAAATTAGTTAGAATTTTACAGGTAAGAAGGTGCCTTTCTCAATAAGCTTGAATATGGCATAATATCTTCCCCATCAAATATTATTTGACATGTTTTTGCGCTAAAAAATCAGTGGTTCAAAAATTATTTAAGGTGGATAGTTTTATCTGAAAAGCACTGTATAATTAAAATCATAATCCATAATTTGCACTACTTACCACAACATCCAACACTAAAATATAGCGAGACATACAACGCTATAAAATAATACTTAAGCATTCTGAATTAAAATGCTAATCACAATCTAAAGCAGGGGTTCCCAAACTACTAACAACTGAGTGTCACCTGAAATATTTTGAAGATTTTGGCGTACCACCAAACGAGTGGGACATGGAATGGAAGGAAGCCTGCCCCCCCCCCCCCCCAACTTAATTTTTTTAGAAATATATTTTACTATCAGAAGCATGTCCATTGGCTTGTTTTCTTTTAATTAAATAACTAATAAACTTTATATTTAATTATTCATTATTTTCCAAACCTTTATCTTGACAACAATAGAATTTATTTGTCAATTACGTTTTCTAATTTTAATTTAAAAATATAACCAGATACACCTACGTTTTATTTAATAAAATTTTGACAATAAAGGGAAAATATAGCAATTATGCATATTACAGTTTATTACTCATACCTATACAAAAAGTTATAGTCCAATCCAATGTTATACCCTAGTATATATATATATTTAGTAACAAATTACTAAAATTATTGGGTATAAGACAAAGTGTACTCTTTTCTACGGAATCCTATATTTCGTTAGCAGTCGCTAACATCGTCAGGGATGCTAAAAAACATATTAAATATACAATGGTGATATTAGGTATGGAAAACAACTTACTAGTTTGAGAATGTTGTCATATATAATCATACGTAATATGTAATGAAGGCATTGGACAATGAAAATTACTAAATTAAAAAATATATAAAAATGTATGTCAAAAACTACTAAATATTAAGATAACTCAACGTATGCACAGAGAAATTGTGTAAGTTTGGCAGACAATTATGTCAATATGTTGTCAACTTGACAGAAAATAGATATGTAGATTATTGTGACCTAGTATCTAGACTAAAATCATTATTTATATTTAAGTTTTTGTCAGTCTTAAGAAGGAATAAAGAGATCTCTGTTAGTTGTTTTTTTTATTAATTGTCTGATCATTCTGATAACTAAATGCCATTTCAAGGAAAAGTTCTTTTGTGATAATTCTTTTCATTTGCTTAAATCTTTACAGACTCAAAGTCTGTAAACATGTGTAGTTAAAGAGCATCTGTCTGGATATAGCCTACAATCACTTTTAAGTGATGTTATACGATCTTTAACTCGTCTAGTGGTCTGGCCGATGTATTGTTTGTTACAATCAATACATGGTATACTGTAAACTACATTAGACAGCAACTATTTTGGTGATCTATCCTTCATCTTTGAATATAGTTTATTAATAGTTAACACTGGTTTACTAGTTATTTTGATGTTTAACTAGTCTTTTATAATTCGTGTAAGTTTAGGTATAATCTCTCTAATGTATGGTAAAGAGATGAATGAAGTTACTTCTGGAATATCACCATTATCATTGTTAGCTGCATTATTATTATGACTTGAATAATTAACAATAGTTGATGTGACAGATGGAGTATTAAATAATAGATGCTTTAACATTAAAGGAGAATAAAAATGGTCTAAAAATAGGTTATATAGTTTTTTTTAGATTAGTTTGGTAGAGTGACTCACCAGCAATTCATTCAATTCTAGTTCGCATTTGTTTAACTAAATTAACTTTTATTGAGTGTTTATGGTAAGACCAATAATTCAGGTATCTACTTGAACTAACTGGTTTCCTGTAAAAATCAACTAAGATAGTATTAAAAGGTAAAGTTTTCAATCCTAATAGCAACATTAATAATATTGAAAAATATTAAAAATATTACTAAAAGATTTTAAAATTGAAAACTTATTGGTCCATTTTCCTGGTGACACCTCCAAGGCTTGCACAATATGCAAGCCAGATGGATGCTGCAGTGAAGACAAAAGGGAAGGAAGTCTACACTATGCAATTCACAACCCCCGTCTGCAGCTTGGTAAAGTTCCAACGGAAAATGGACCTAGTTACTCTATAGGAGCAATACTAATATAAAATAAAAATAAAAATGTATAACATTTTTATTCAGTTGCAATGCGAAGGCAAAACAATCTTATTTTTCACTTAGAATACGGAGCGCAGTCCAGCACTCTGAATCAACGATTTTCGACTGTTATTGGAGTCATCATCGGAGAGGCGTAGGCCTGCTGCTCCATACTCGAAGTGACCAACCATGAAAGTGTATCCCCACATTGCAACTAACGTGTATTTATTAGGTGACTAGCGTCATCTGGCAATTGAAAGGTACAGTTTTCAATCCTAATAGCAACATTAATAATATTGAAAAATAATACTAAAAGATGGTGACACCTACAAGGCTTCTACAATATGCAAGCTAGATGGATGCTGCAGTGAAGACAAAAGGGGGAAGGAATTCTACACTATGCAATTCACAACCCCCGTCTAATATGTGAAAAATAAGATTGTTTTGCCTTCGCATTGCAACTGAATAAAAATGGTATACATTTTTATTTTTTGATATAAATAAGTGCGCTGGAATAAGTGTTACTCCCCTTATTAACTTATTTATTTCTAGCACACAAGCAAAACGCTCGGACAGGTCGATTTTTAAAATAATCATAGTATCTTATAGCATCAATGTTTCGAACTTTACGCGATCCCTCTTCAGGTGACAGGCACTACTTTGATTTTTTTAAATCTACAAAATATCCACGAAAGACGAAACAGAAAATGATCACATCACCCAAGAAGAAGTACACGAAGCAATCAAAAGATCAAATAAGATAGAAAATCACCAGGTCCGTACAATACACCAAATGAAATAATTAAATATGGGGGTATAAAAATAATAGAAGATAACAACATTATTACAAAAAAATGTTTACAATTTTACCAGAGAAATGGAGACAGTACCAGAGAAATGGAGAGAGAGTATAACAATACATATCTACAGGAAAGGCGTAAAGACAGATCCTACGAACTACCGAGGAATTACACTACTCAATTCTATATCAAAACTAGTGACAAGTTATATCCCCTATTCTAGCACGAGCCATCGCACGAGACGGTTGTGTTATTGTATTCGTTCCTCATTGTAAAAGCTAATTATTTTAAAATGTATGTGAATGTGTTTTATTCTAATTATATTATTATCGTTTATTAAACTAGTAAAATGCAAAAAGAAGTTTGTCTATTATCGATTAACGTAATATCGGTTTTTTGTGCTTCATTGTCGGTCGGTGTTATCGGCAGTCAGTGAAAAGAGACAAAAAATATTAATAATAAACCTCAACCTGTTAGTCCAGGAAATAAATACAAAAATTTTTACTAAAGTGAATGTTACAGCAGTGAAAGATGCAAGGAAATAGCGATGGTGTACCTCCAGTTACGACTAACTCTGGATACAACTACCAACCACAATGCCCTACAACTATACCAAGTATGCAGGCAAGTACATATATGCTTTCTAATGTAAACAATATGCCATTACATCCCACTCATATTCAACCTATGATGTATCAACAGCAATACAACCACATGATGCATCCTGTGCAAACATATTACATGGGATTATCAAATCAAAACCAAAACCAGCCAATTCAAATAGCTGAAACTCTGCACCCACAACATGATTCAAACAGTAATGCACAAAATCAATGGAAATCAGGGGAACTAAACTCCGAATACTACAGTGACTCAGACATAAAGGGAGACGTAGATATACAATCAATCATCAGCGCAGACTCAGTAGTAGATAGACCAAACGACTTCCAAGAAGTAAGAAGCAAAAAGAGAAAGATATTACCAAATAGCCCAAAAGAAACAAGAAAACGCCCAAATCATGAAATCAAAACCCAAAACCGTTTTGAAAAGCTAACATCTATAACGTCTACAGAAAAAAACGAAACTAGTAATGATATTACCCCTCAAGAAAACAAGGAGAAAGTACCACCATTTATTCTCCACTACGTTGAAAAAATACCTCCATTAATCAAAATATTAAATAATACAATAGCGCAAAAAGACTACTATTACGAAGTACTTAAAGGAAATAAAATAAAATTACAGGTAAAGTCGTTAGAAAACTACAAAAAAGTCAAAAAAGTACTGGATGACAATAAAGTAATACGACACACATATACATTAGAAGAAAACAAGAAATTCAGAGTGGTACTACGTAACCTGCACCATACCACTGATCATAATGAAATAAAAACTGCATTACAGGAAAAAGGACACACGGTGCACAGTATAAACAGCGGATACTTAAAAAACCAGCAAGGTTCCCCAAAAAATCTTTTCTTCATTGATCTTGAAAAGAAGGAAAATAATAATGAGATATTTAATATCACCTTACTGTTAAATGCAGTAATAAAATTCGAGGAACCCAAGAAAAAATCCAAACTGGTACAATGCATGAGATGTTGCTGCTATGGACACACTAAAAGCAACTGCACACGTCCAATGA
Source organism: Diabrotica virgifera virgifera (assembly GCF_917563875.1). Lineage (NCBI taxonomy): Eukaryota > Metazoa > Arthropoda > Insecta > Coleoptera > Chrysomelidae > Diabrotica > Diabrotica virgifera. The sequence continues at coordinate 132,392,163 of NC_065445.1, read as the reverse complement.
GATGCTACAAATGCGCTGGAAAGCACGACTACAAAACATGTGAAAAGAAAAAAGAGGATGGTAGAGATCCAAAATGCACATTATGCAGTGGAAACCATCCTGCCACTGCAAAAATCTGCAAAGTATACCAAGAAATAATCAAAAGACGTTTCTCAAATGAAAACATAGTACCAGTAGCATTACAAACACAACGACAACAACAACAACAAAAGAAGCAGCTTATGCCTTTAACCCAATCACACCAAACGATCCCGCAACAAACAAATCCACAGATCCCACAACAACCTACTCCACAAAATGTACAAGCTGCACCAACACCCCAACAACAATACAGGCCAACATATGCGCAAGTTGCCAGTGACAATAATATATTATCCATTCTTCAAAATACAATTACAAACCAACAACAAATAATGAACCAAATGGCAGCAGAAATAAAATCACTTAGAGAACAACTCACACAACTAACAAATCTCTTAATTAGAAATGGCCCAACTGTATAAAATTGCCCTTTGGAATGCAAACGGCCTTGCCAAACACAAACAAGAAGTAGAAGTATTTCTTGCGCACAACGACATTGACATTCTTCTAATATCAGAATCCCACTTTAACAGTAGTTCTTACTTTAATATTAAAAATTATTTAATGTACCACACAACACATCCAGAAGCTGACAGGATAGCCAGAGGAGGAACGGTAGTGCTCATTAGACACCAAATTAAACACTATGAGTTACCTAAATTCAGTAAAAACTTTCTACAGGCAACCAGTATCGTAATTGAAGATGGGCTAGGTCCATTAACAGTATCAGCGGCATACTTCCCACCAAATTACCCACCAAATAAACAAGAGATGGAAGAATACTTCTTGTCTTTAGGTCACAGGTTCCTAGCAGGAGGTGATTACAATGCGAAAAACATAGCATGGGGCTCAAGACTAACAGCGCCAGGTAGAGGTAGAGTACTATATAACATCATCCAAGAACTGCAATTGAGTTACCTATCCACAAATACTCCAACGTACTGGCCTAAGGATCCAGCTAAAATACCAGACCTACTTGATTTATTCATAGTTAAAGGCATAGGAGCTGGTTACCTAAATGTAGAATCAAATCTAGACCTTTATTCTGATCACACACCAATAATAGCACAAGTTAGTGCCACAATTATAGAAAAAGAACTTCCTGTAATGCTGTTCAACAAGAATACCAATTGGGAACAATATAGAAACCAAATTAATGCAGAAATTGACTTAAAAATATCATTAAAAACAAAAACAGAAATTGAAACTGCAGTAAATCAATTAACAAACATCATCCACACTGCTGCGAAAAATGCAACACCAGAAATATCAAATCACAAAAAAAAACAACACTGCCCAGTAATAATAAAAAAGAAAATAGCTGAAAAAAGAAAACTCCGAAGGATTTGGCAGCGCAATAGATACCCGACAAACAGGATAAATTATGACAAAGCTTCTAGAGAATTGAAAGAGCTTATTAACAATATAAAGAATGCATCATTTAACGAATACTTAGAAAATCTGACAAGTACAGAAGATACAGACTATTCGTATGGAAAGCGGTTAAGAACTTAAAAAGACAAAATGAACAAATTCCTCCGATTCGTAAAAGAGACCGAACATGGGCACGCACTGACGAGGAAAAAGCAAATACCTTCCGAGAATATCTGGAGGAAGTCTTTCAACCTCTTCCATCGCAAAATACGCCTGAAATAGAAGCTAAAATCAAAGAAACTCTTGAAGCTCCATATCAAATGTCCCAAATTCCAAAACTCTTCAAGGTCAAAGAGGTACATGAGACAATAAGAAGAAACTTAATTCCAGATAAGGCTCCAGGGTTTGATCTGATCAAAGGCCGTCTTATTAAAGAACTCCCAAGAAAAGGGATTGTGCTAGTAACAACAATATTCAACGCGGTGCTACGATTAGGACACTTCCCTGCCCAATGGAAAGTTGCCGAGCTTATACTTATTCCAAAACCTGGAAAACCAATAAATGAAGTAACATCATACAGACCAATCAGCCTGCTACCAGTTCTTGGTAAACTCCTGGAAAAGCTACTCATAACCCGACTGACTCCCATAATAGAAGAAAACCACCTGATTCCTGAACACCAATTCGGATTCAGAAAGGATCATAGCACAATTGAACAGATCCACAGAGTAGTGGACGAAATAAATGAAGCATTTGAGCAAAAAAGTTACTGCACGACTGCTTTCTTAGATGTGAGTCAAGCTTTTGATAAGGTTTGGCATAATGGACTACTATTTAAATTAAAAAAATCACTCCCCCACACACTGTACATTATTATGGAATCCTACCTAAAAGAAAGATATTTTACTGTAAGGTATGGACAGACAACATCAGAAATCACATTGATAAAGGCAGGGGTACCACAGGGCAGTGTTCTTGGTCCACTTCTCTATCTTATGTACACAGCTGATCTTCCAGTAAGCAACCAAACAATCACAGCTTCCTTTACAGATGATAAAGCGATAATGGTCAAACACAAAGACCCAGTCATAGCCGCAAGAATTCTCCAACAACATCTAGTGAAAATACAGGACTGGACAAGAAACTGGAGAATCAAAGTCAATGAAGTAAAATCAGTGCAGGTTACATTTACCAAATGCAGAGGTACAGTGCCACCTGTTACACTAAATGGACAAGATCTGCCTCAATCTGACAGCGTTAAGTATTTAGGGATGCACTTGGATAAAGGACTGACCTGGAGAAAGCACATTTTTAACAAACGAAAACAACTTGACTTAAAACTCAGCAAATACTACTGGCTATTGGGAAGACAGTCAAAGCTTAGTTTAAAAAACAAATTATTGGTGTATAAAGTAGCCTTAAAACCAATATGGGCATATGGTGTACAACTATGGGGTACGGCTGCAAACTCAAACATAGAGATATTGGAACGCTTTCAGTCGAAGGTACTACGGACGATAACAAATGCACCTTGGTTTATACCTAACAGAGAAATCAGAGACGATCTTCAAGTAGCCACAGTAAAGGAGACAGTGAGTGAATACAGCAGCCGCTATTTGGTAAAATTAGAAAACCACCCTAATAATCTTGCACTAAACCTGCTGGATAATAGTGAGCAGACTCGGAGACTGAGGAGGCACAAACCACTGGAGCTACCACATAGGTTCTAAGCAGCAGTGAAGTGAAGTGTCGTGCAGTGCAGTGCAGTGAACTACTTACCCTTTCAGGGCACAGTTCAATAATTTAAGAGGCTAGTGGAGTCTTTGTTATCATTGGATAACAAATCCAAATTTATACTTACACCCCTTTGAACAAATAACTAACATGCTTATAATTTTTCTGTTTATTGATTGCATGTAGTGAATAACCTAAAAAAAAAAGTTATATCCCAGAAAATATACACGAATGTCGGTGTATCGGAAAAACAACAGGCTGTACGCCCAAACAGATCTACAATAGACTCTATTTTTATTACGCGACAATTAGTTGAGAAATCAATAGAATTTGACAAGCCCATGTATACATGCTTTGTAGATCTAAAACAGGCATTCGGCAGAGTACGATTGAAGGACGTGCTCACTATCCTTGCAGAAAAACATAAGTCAGAAATATAGAAACATAATCAAAGCGCTCAATAGATCCAACAAAACACGAATGAAAACAACACACGGGCTCACGGAAGAAATCAAAATCAATGTCGGCATTAGACAAGGGGACAGCCTCAGTCCATGCCTATTTAATTTAATAATGGATGAAGTTATAGATAATGTTATACAGATGACCTACAACGCCTACTACAAAAATTTAAAATAACCACCAAAAAGTATAACTTTTGACACTATCAACAGAGAAAACCCAATCGATGGTAATATCCAAGAACCCAATTAGATGTAAATTAGTTGTGGACGACCACATAATCGAACAGGTAATGGATTGTAGATACTTGGATGTGGAAATATCTAGTGACAGGCATCTGTGGCAAGAAACAAAACAGCAGACAACGAAAGAAGCAAGAATATCTGGTTTCCTGAGAGATATAATCTGGAGGAATAAATATATGAGCACCGAAAGCAAAGTTCGCATTTATGTATAAGACATGTGTTAGACCCGTACTGATTTACGCAACTGAGACAAGGACTGAGACAAAAAGACCAAACAAATAATGAAAACAACAGATATGAAAACCCTAAGATCCATAAGAGGTATCATACTTAGAGATAGAATACGAAACGAAGACACATTGACAGACCTAGGCGTTCAAGACGTAGTGAGATGCACAAGAGCACGACAACGCATGTGGAGAGACCACTTAGATCGGATGGACCCTAAACGTATGGCGAAATGGGCGAAGACACAGAAGCCCAACACAAAGCGACCCATAGGAAGACCCAATAACGATGGTACGAGAGCTGGAGCTGCGAATCGCGGCAGAGACTAACAGAAAAAACAGGACATAGTCTTATTAAAAGCAGAAGAAGAAGAAGAAGAAGAAGAAGAAGAAATGGGAAAGAGTGAAACACCCTTTCACATGCAACACAGACTGACAACCATTTTATTGCTATGCCAAGATAGCCAAGCTGATTTACATACTGTTTTTGGATCAGGATAGGCAGCATGTCAATAATAACTATCTCAATTCTATATGTAACAGAATAGTTTTGAACTTGCCACCCACTTTTACCAAGTATCACCTATTTTGAGCACATACTTATTTATTGAACCTATTGAGTTTCGCTGAAGTGTTTGATTCAAATGGATTGCAGAACAAAAACTCTTATATAACTTCTTCATGAAAATCAAATCGTGCAAATACGAGTGAGTAGCTGTGCGCAATGTTTGTTATATCGGTGCTTTCCGATAGTTGTTCTTCAATATTGGAAGACATATCAGTAATTCACGTTTTCACAGTGTTGTTCGACAATTGTGTTTTTTTAATTTCTTTGGCTGCCATTTCTCCTAACACGGTTTGGGCCATTGCTACAGCTACCGGTAGTAAAAAAGCCTATTGTGTTAGGATTTCCATCCTTTACAATTCTAAAACTAGGAAGGCCTTTATTTAGTAAGTATCAGTATTTACAAAGCTAGTCGTGCATTTATTATTTTTTCTAAAAAAAATAGATTTTCTTTTAAAAAATTCCATCGACTTACCAACCAAATCTGAGTGCTCATAGAAATCCTCATGCTTTGGTTCAAATGCGTTTCGAAACAAGCAACACATAGAGACATGATTGTCACTATTTTCTGTACCAGACTTCATTAAAAAACCGTACCCTAAGTCACTTTAACTTTTGTATAGAGATAGATTGAATTTGTTGTGTTTTCCTCAAATTCCCCTATTTCTTCACAGTTTTCCATTAACTATTTTTAGCGGTAGAATACTTTTCGAGTTATTTGCGAGTAATTATGTTCATTTTTCAACAAAAAATACCTGTTTTAGACAGTTTTTGCAAAAAACTCAAAAAGTAAGTATTTTATCGAAAAAACATTCTTAGCAAAAATATAGCTTCTAAAAAAGTGAAAAAAGTAGACCCAGTAGAAGCAAAGTTGTAACTCATGAAAAGTAGGTTCATATTCGTCAAATTTCAAAGCAAATATTTCAACGTGAAATAACCAAAATAAAATATTTTTGGGGAAAACTCATTACAACTTTTTTAAAGTGTTTGAAAAAATATTTCATATATGTGGGGGGGCTGACTCAGGGGCTGAGTCAGCCCCCCCACTACTTAAAAATAGGAATATTGAATCGGTTTTTGCGGCAAAATTACGAGCTATTTATGAGCTCTTGAAATTATATAGTTTCGATTTTTGAGCTCATCCCCTTCACCCCCAAACAACCCTTTAATTGATTTAACTTAAGAGAAAAATGCTGAGAAAACTTAAAATATATCGTATTGAGGATATAATTCCTACAGCGTATATACTCTAAGAATAAACTATTAAATCACGTGCATTTCGATTATTGAGCTACAACCCCTTCGCAAGAAAACCACCCTATCTTCGCGGCTTAAGAGAAAGTTGTACTTGAAATGCATTAAATTAATTATTTGGCGACTACATATCATTTAATAATTTATAAGCTTTCAAATTGCGCGCATTTAAATCGGTAAATTGCAATTTATTTTATATAGTGCAGTCACTGAAAGTAAAAATCAACGATTACCTTCAATTTCGGTGAACCTTCACCGATTTTCACGAAAATTGGTCAGTGGTTAGAGGATACCTCAAGAAACAAAGGTGACATGATACCACCTTGCGCCTTTACCCTGAGGGTGGATACCGCCCCTTCTCGGGGATGAAAAAGTATTTTATAAAAAATAACTGCACAAATCTATAAAAGAACAAATTATAAGCAAAATGTATTATATAAAGTGATTAAAATAAGTCAATACTTTTTAAGTTATTAAAGATCAAAAATTTTAATTATTCGTGAAAAAAATGCATGTTTTGAAGCGGTTTTTCGTAAATCACTGAAAAACTGTAAGTTTTTACAAAAAAGTTAATAGTAGTTTTATTCGTATAGCTTATATTCTAAGAATAAACTCTTAAATCACGCGCCTTTCGATTATTGAGATACAACCCCTTCGCAAGAAAACCATCCTATATTCCCGGCTTAAGAGAGACAGTTGTACTTAAAATAATTTAAATTAATTATTTGTCGACTAGATATCGTTTAATAATTTATGAGCTCGCAAAATATACGCATCTCAATTATTGAATTGCCATTTTCTTTCTATAGTGCAGTCACTGAAGGTAAAAATCAACTATGACCTTCGATTTCGGTAAATGTGCATTCATTTTCACCAAAATTGGTGAGCGGATTTTGATGCTATCAACTTTTTCTGGAGCTCATTTTGGATAGGTATTTCTAGGTACTTTGATAAGTATTTAGTACCTAAGTGTTATAAAATGCATCTCTTTCCCGTTATTTAAGCTTGAATCCTTAGATTTGAACAGTCGCAGAAAAAAATATACATTTAATTACCAATAACTTACTTTAAATTAACATTAAAGGGTTTTTCAAATAAGCAATTTATTATATTTTTTATTGGCTTCAATTTTAGTGATGAACACTTTTTTGTAAAAACTTACAGTTTTTGAGTAATTTATGAAAAATCGCTTTAAAACATGCATTTTCTTTCACAAAAATTAAAATATCTGATCTTTAATAACTCAAAAAGTATTAATTTATTTTAATCAAATTATATAACAAATTTTGCTTACAATTTGTCCCTCTCTCGATTTGTGGGGTTATTTTTAATAAAGTAATTTTCACCCCCGAGAAGGGGTGACATATACCCCAGGTTAAAACCCCAAGTTGTTATTGTTAATTCGTGAAAATGAATGGAGATTTACCGAAATCGAAGGTCGTAGTTGATTTTTACCTTCAGTGACTGCACTATAGAAAGAAAATGGCAATTCAATAATTGACATGCGTATATTTTGCAAGCTCATAAATTATTAAACGGTATGTAGTCTCCAAATAATTAATTTAAATTATTTTAAGTATAACTCTCTCTTAAGCCGGGAATATGGGATGGTTTTCTTGCGAAGGGGTTGTAACTCTATGATCGAAAGGCGCGTGATTTAAGAGTTTATTCTTAGAATATAAGCTTTACGAATTAAACTACTATTAACTTTTTTGTAAAAACTTACAGTTTTTCAGTGATTTACGAAAAACCGCTTGATTACATGCATTTTTATCACGAATAATTAAAATCTTTGATCTTTAATAGCTTAAAAAGTATTGACTTATTTTATTAACTTTATATAATAAATTTTGCTTTTAATTTGTTCTTTTATTGATTTGTGAAGTTATTTTTAATAAAATAATTTTCACCCCCGAGAAGGGGCGGTTTTCACCCTCAGAGTAAAGGCGCAAGGTGGTATCATGTCACCTTTGTTTCTTGACGTATCCTCTAACCACTGACCAATTTTCGTGAAAATCGATGAAGGTTCACCGAAATTGAAGGTAATCGTTGATTTTTACCTTCAGTGACTGCACTATACAAAATAAATTGTAATTTACTGATCTAAATTCGCGTAATTTGGAAGCTTATAAATTATTCAATGATATGTCGTCGCCAAATAATTAGTTTAATGCATTTTAAGTACAACTTTCTCTTAAGCCGGGAAGATAGGGTGGTTTTCTCGCGAAGGGGTTGTAGCTCAATAATCGAAATGCACGTGATTTAATAGTTTATTCTTAGAGTATATAAGTTATAGGAATTATATCCGCAATACGATATATTTTAAGTTTTCTCAGCATTTTTCTCTTATGTTAAATCAATTAAAGGGTTGTTTGGGGGTGAAGAGGATGAGCTCAAAAATCGAAACTATATAATTTCAAGAGCTCATAAATAGCTCGTAATTCTGCCGCAAAAACCGATTCAATATTCCTAGTTTTAAGTAGTATAGCTCATAAATCAGGGCTATTTGTTTTTTGATTTTTGCAAGTGGGGGGGGGGGGCAGCTCAACATGGGTTTATCGTCCCGTTCTCGTCATATTATTTTCACTGTACTAATATTCGCCGAGTAATTTACAATGATTAATGCGATGTTAAAACATTTTATCGTTAGCGGCTTCTAGAGTGTCTGAGACATATCTTATTTCATTGATAAAATGCACAGTCCCACTGATTTCCACTTGAACCATACCTTAATAACTATTATAAGTTTCATAATATTCATTTCATCGGTTCAAAGGACTTATTATGTTTTAAATAATTTGGTTTCAAAGTATTTTTTTTAATTTCTAATTTTGAAAAAACTGCTTTTTTTCACAATTACTTAAAATGTATTAGTGATAAGTACCAAAAGTCATAAAGCGTAAAAAATGTAGGTATTGCTTTTCTGAATATTATGGATTTTTTGAGGACGGATCATATTTCCCGTATGCGCGCCAATGGTGAATATTAAATTCCTAATTGTATATAAAAGAATGCGCTAAAACTACCTCTTAAAACTCACCAAATTTCATTTGCATATCTTAAGGGGTTTTAGAGCAATAAATAAATAGCCAGTTTGTAAGAAAAGTTTCAACAACCCGTATCTCGGTAACGAAGCATTTGTGGACATAATGTTTATAAAGCAAATTATTTTTTCAAGCAGGATTACCTCTTAAAATTTGCCATATTTATTTAAAAACACCCTCTATTGATGAAAAACATGGCTAGTTGTTAAAGTACCTAACATTTTTATGGTCCAACTTAAGCGAATTTATGAAAAAACAGAGTGTTGACAAAATATGAGGCTATAGTTTTAATTTCAGTATTATATGAATGCTAGAATACTCCATAGGCTGATGCGAATTTTGAGAAAAAAAACACAGTTTGATTCGTACACCCGGTATACAATGAAAATTTACCTGTTTAGCAACAATATGAGTACAGCGTTATTGTTAAATAATAAGGCTATAACGAATTGAAAAAATCACTTAAATTGGACAACAGGTTTAGGACATTCGAAACATAAAAAATGCCACATGACATAAAAAATGACCCAGAGTGTATTTTTTGGGCAAGTAGGTATTCAAATCTAAGTACTCAAGCTTAAATAACAGGAAAACGATGCACTTTATAAGATATACTTACTAAACACTTGTCGCAGTACTCAGGAATACCTTCAAATGAACTCAAGAAGAAGTTAATGGTAACAAAATTAAGCAAGTTATGATGAAAAAAAAAGAGACCCTTTCGAATTTTTTAGGAAAAAGCGAAAAATAAAACATACATAAGATTTTCTTTATTTTAGTATAAGTAGTAATAACCTAAAAAAATTTGACTTATTTAGAACGCATATTTTAAAAAAATATGAATTGATTTTTATTTGATTTTATCAGAATTTTTCAAATTTCCGTAAATTTCATTTTCTTCTGATAATAACTTAAAAAATATTCGATATACGTTAAACATAATACAGAACATTTTAGTTTTTTTTAACAAGGATATTACTTGTTTTATTATTTTTGTTGGATACAATATAACCGAGATAGAAACGTTGAAAGCCTAAATTTTAGTACGAGAATCATGTAACCGGGTCCCTTCAACCATATATACTCATTTAAAAAAATAAGAGATTTAAAAGATTAAGTTAATATGATTTTATAACCCTTGAAATTCCCTTTCAAATAGTTTTTGGATGAAGTTGGGATTATAATACGGAGCTATTCTGAAAATAAAACAAAAAACATTTTTTGGAAAAAAAACAAAAAAATATTATTTGGAAAAAATTTGGGAGCATAAATTTTGATGCTAACAACTTCTTCTGACAGAAAATGAAGCTGAAAAAATGGCAAAACCTCGCCATGTTTTCGTCCAGTATCGATTTGTACAAACATTTGGGATTAGGCTCATTTTACCCTCTAGTTCATTTTCTAGATTGAGCCGTTGTATGTTTTTGATTTTTTAAGGCTGAAAATTACCCCTAACTTAAAAAAAAATATAAAATAACATTTTAAACTTTAATATGGTCAACATTTGGATTTCATTAGTTAAATAATGATTGTTTTATGCTTTAGGATATAATATAATAATATTTTAACCCTTAAAAGCAACCTTGTTGGAGTTATGTATGAAAATGTTATTTATCCTAAAAGAACGATTTCGGCTTGCATCGATTTGCATAAAAATTTGGGATTAGGATCATCCCACCCTGTAATTCATATTCTATATCATGCTCAATAGCGCTGATTATTTTTAGGTGTGTAAACTACCCCTTATCTTCAAAAATTATATAAAAACATTGTAAACCGTAATATGGGTAAAATTTTGTTTTAATTGGTTAAATAATGATTGTTTTGTGCCTTAGAATATAATATCATAATATTTCAACCCTCTAAAACCACCCTTAATAACATTGCTATTTTTTAAAGTAATTGAATAGATCTATACACACACACGCAGACACATGAGCAGATCTTTCTTTTTTCTTTGTTTAGATTTGAATGGAGAAAGTAGAACATATTTTATTACGTACCTATTACTGCCGAAAAACCGGTTCTGTAGTATTATATACATTGAAAATGCTCTATTAGACTCCTAAGCGGGCTATTCGAATTTTTCGTAAAAAAATATTCGTTTTATAAACATAGCTCCTTCTTTTTTGGTGATAAAAGGTTTTTTCATTCTGTAGGGTTTTTAAATAGTATATTTGTATAACAGGGATATTCTAATAGCCGATCATTGGTGGCTAGTAGAAACGTTTCGGGACCTCAAATTTCTATTCCTTAAACCGGGATGTTCCTATAACCGGTATTCTAATAAGCGGGTTCGACTGTAGCTAAAATTTCCATTTGCACAAATTTTCTTGTGGAGAGTTTAAGGGGCTCCAATAAGGGGATGTTTGCTCGTAAATAGAGGTTTTAAACAGCTATGCCTCGCTACATATTCACTGTAAAGCAAATTTGTGCAAATAAAAATTTTAGCTATGTATTAAAAAAGCTACAATTTCGTATCCTATCAGTTTTTTCGTATCTCCAGTATTTTCGGAGATATTTTGAAGAAAATCCTGAAAAATACGAAATTGCAAAATATCAATTTATTTTTAAATTCCAATTTTTCTAAAACTAGGCCTTCTAAATAGGTCAAACTTCTTGTGTGTATTGATGATACATATATAAAAAGAATTGCAGAAGGGTGAAGATCCATTTTAATTAAGAGGGCAGTTAGGGGGTTGTTTTCACTGATTTTTTCGTAGAAAAAAGTAGGTACCGACCTTATTTTGATCATAAGTCGCTTAATTTTTATGCTAGAAACTTTTTCTTTTTTTATTTGAAAGGTCTAATTGTCTACTTGAAAAAAGATTATCTAAATTTTCCTCGAAAAATGCAAAGTTTTCCCGTTAATTGGCTTTGAATATTTCAAATTCTGCATTTGACGAAAAAAACTAACTTTTAACATGCCGTTTCTCGGCTTATATTGGTCGTAGAAAAATTATAAAACAGGATTTTGTTTGTGTTTTTAAAAGATACAATTTTGATATCCGCACTCTTTTCAGTAAATGCATATTTTTCGAGTTATTCTCAAAAAACCCTCTACAAAAGTCAATTTTTTCGTCGAAAACTGTTACTTTTAACCGCGAATAATATAATTTAGCTCGAAAAATATTAGTTTACTAAGAAAACGTAAAGAATATTTTTTTCTTAGAATTACTCTTTCCGTCGATTTCCATGGCTAAAATATAATGAAAAATTTCCACCCCCGAGATGGGGTGGCAACCACCCCCGAGGTTTTAGCGTACAGCGGCATGATGTAGAAAATGGTCCTTGGGCTATTCTCTACCTTCTGTGAAAACTTCAAGTAAATCAATGCTGGACGAAAAGATTGCGAGCCAAAATGCTTCATTTTCTGGCCTAAGATATTTCCAGAGTATTGACAAAGTTTTCGTAAGTACATATCTATATAAAATGTATTATAAAATGCATCGTTTTCACGGTATTTAAGCACAAATATTTAGATTTGAGTACTCGCCGAATAAAAATAGGTATACATTTAATTACACACTTTCAATTATTGCTAAAAGGTTTAAGGAATTTATTCGGTTTATTATTAGCTTCAATATTGCAAATAATAACATTTTTGTAAAATTTGTAGTTTTTGAGTTATTTAAAAAAAACCGTTTTAAAAAAATTAAAAATTTTTCAGCACTTTAAAATTTTGCAAGAATTTGTTTTCATGAATACTCACCAACATGCAAGGCAAGCACGGTGTTTAAATGCCACAAACCCGACCAGTGTAAACCAACCCCATTCAAGGTGCGTCAAAAATATAAACCTCAACATCGCCACATATTATAATGCTCGGTCGCTCTCTACTGAAGAAAGGTTCGAAAAAATGAAGGAAGAACTTGCAAAAGTGAATTGGGATATTGTGGGTATCAGCGAAGTTAGAAGAGAAGGAGAGAATCGTATCTCACTCTCATCAGGCCATCTGTGGTACTACAAAGGAGAAGAGGAATCGACAGTCGGCTTCTTTATTCACAAAAGAATTGCGAACAGAATTGTGTCAATAAACCAAATATCAACAAGGGTGGTCTACTTAAACATCAAAATGAGCACCAGATATATCATAAATTTCATTCAAGTGTACGCACCTACTACAGGCCATTCAGACGAAGAAGTCCAAATATTCTACGACCAAATATCCTGTGCAATCAAGGAAAGTCCTGGCCACTTCTTAATATTAGGCGGTGATTTCAACGCCAAAATAGGTACCAAGGAAGACTCCTCTGAAATAATATTGGGAAATTTTGGAAGCGAAGGCAGAAATGATAGAGGCAAACAACTATTAACTTTTCTTTTGCAAAACAATCTCTATCAAATGAACAGATTCTTTAAAAAGAAAAAACACAGAAGATGGACCTGGGAAAGTCCTGATGGAAAAACAAGGAACGAAATCGACTATTTCTTAACAAACAAAAAAGAATTATTTAAAGACGTAAATGTGTTAAACCAGTTCAGTACAAGCAGTGATCACAGGTTAGTAAGACCTAAAATAACGATATCGATCGAAAAGAAAAGACTCAAAATGATAAATAAGAAACACCCAAAGAAATGGGCAAAACCAACTAATATTCAGGAGTTCGAAAAATATATTAATGATACATTGAAAGATACAACAACAACAGATATTAATATATTGAATAAACAAAATAATCACCACAATACAACATGCTCAAACTAAATATTGTCCAACAAACCAAAAAGATGAAAAACTAAGTCAACCTACTAAAACCCTTATAGAACTATGACGACAGATGAAAGAAGATACCAGTTCAAGCAAAGAAGCGCTAAATCAAATAAATAAGACGATCACAAAGGCAATAAGAAAATACGTAAGAAACTACAATGTAGAAAAAACAAAACAAGCAATAGAGCAAAATAAGAACATGAAAGTTTTGAAGAAAAGCGTACAAAAAGGAAAAATAGAAATCAACAAACTAGGAAACAGAACTGAAAAAGAAACTACAAACAGAGATGAAATATTAACAATAGTCGAACAGTTCTACTCAGAGTTATACAAATCAAGAAAAAAAGATGACAATACGCAACCTCCAATTACAGTAAAAACTGGGGTATTAAATCAAGGATCAGATTTAATGTCCGATATAACAAAATCAGAAATCAAAGAGACTCTGAAGAAAATGGAAAATAATCGAATCCCAGGCGAAGATGCAATAGTATCAGAAGCACTAAAAATTGGAGAAAATATACTACTTGAAAAAGTTAAACTACTTTTCAATACCTGCCTTCACAACTCCAATATTCCAACAGACTGGAACAACGCTACTATGATTCTATTACACAAAGCAGGAGACAAAGCCAATTTAGAGAATTACAGACCGATTAGCCTTTTCAGCCATTTATATAAGTTATTTACGCGAATAATAGTTAATATGTAGAATGGAACGAAAGTTAGAGACTTATCAACCAAGAGAACACTCAGGATTCCGAAAAAGTTACGGAACAAATGACAATCTACAAAGTATAAAAACCCTAATAGAGAAAATAGTGGAATACAATAAACCTCTAGTTATGGTTTTTATCGATTTTCATAAAGCGCTTGACACAGTTGAGCTTAGCAAAATATTACAGGCGCTTAAAAAATGCAGGCTAGATTATAGGTATACAAAATTATTACACAAAATATACTTACAGGCAACAATCACTGTCAAATTACATACTAACAGTAATCGCATAAAAATAGAACGGGGGGTTAGACAAGGAGACCCAATGTCACCTAAACTTTTTAATACGGTCTTAGAACATGCTTTCAAGAGTTTGGATTGGATGACAAAGGGAATAAAAATAGATGGAGAATACCTGAACAATTTACGCTTCGCCGATGATATAGTCATAGTAGCTGAGGATCTAGGTATGGCAAGAGAGATGGTACAAGAACTCGTTGTGACCACAGAAAATGTAGGTTTAAATATAAACATCTCGAAAATAAAAGTAATGAAAAATTTGGTACCCAACCAGAACATCAGTATTGTTGGGAAGGAAATAGAACTCGTAGATAGATATAAATACCTGGGACATGAAATTACGATTGGCAGGGATAACCAGACTCATGAACTGAAAAGAAGAATAGGTCTTGGGTGGGCAGCATTTGGAAAACTGAGAGAAACTTTTAAAAGTGAGTTGCCCACATGCTTAAAGAGAAAGGTATTTGATCAGTGCGTCCTCCCAGTCTTGATGTATGGATTAGAAACACTTACCTTAATTAAAGCCTCGGCCATCAAACTAAGAGTCACGCAGAGAAGAATGGAGCGGTAATTGTTAGGAATAACTCTGCGAGACAAAATTAGAAACGAA
The DNA here is from genome assembly GCF_917563875.1 of Diabrotica virgifera virgifera. Classification (NCBI taxonomy): domain Eukaryota; kingdom Metazoa; phylum Arthropoda; class Insecta; order Coleoptera; family Chrysomelidae; genus Diabrotica; species Diabrotica virgifera. The sequence continues at coordinate 132,376,835 of NC_065445.1, read as the reverse complement.
GAAATCAGGAGAAGAACAAAGGTGACTGACGTCATCGAGAGGATAGCCAGGTTGAAGTGGAGATGGGCAGGACACATAGCCAGAATGACAGATGGGCGATGCGAAGAGTAATTGGAATGGAGGCCAAGAGAAGACAAGAGAAGCGTTGGTCGACCGCCTACAAAATGGACTGACGACTTAAGAAAGGTAAATAAAAACTGGATGAGAGCGGCGCAGGATAGATGGGGTTGGAAACGAGGGGAGGAGGCCTATATTCAGCAGTGGAATTTTGAGGCTGGATGATGAAGAATTTGTTTCTCTAACGATTTCTGGGATTGCTGTTAATGAAATAATTTTCACCCCCGAGAAGGGGTGGTACAAACCCCCAGGGTAGAAGTGCAAGTTGACACCATATCACTTTTGTTCCTTATACTTTTGTACCTTTTCCTTGAGGTATCATATATTATATTATATGGATGGAGGTACTATTTAGTTTTTAATATGCGATGAGCAAAAAATGTTCATTGTGAGGTTTAGGTGATATTCATAGTTTAAATGGGTACCCCCCGTTAAGATAGGCAAAATGCCCTCACTCCCAGAATTCAATTTTATTATTTTTTTTACGTTCTATGCAACTAAAAAATGGGATAACGCGGATTTTTAGCTCGCCACCCCCTTACCCCTCCCCCCACAGCCAAAAACGTAGATTTTTAGATTTAATTTTTTTTTTAGTTGGGTTGCAATTGATTTAAAATTTTTAAAAAATTCCCACGTGTAGCTGAGGCTTTTACAAAACACGTCCATTTTTTATGGATCCATAGGTCGAGTGTACATAACCTCAATTTTTTTTTAACTTTTTTAAAACCTATAACTTTTTTTTGGAGGGGGCTGCAGGTCCAATTTTATTTGAATTTTGTGTATTTTATCAAAAGCTATCTCTCTGATTTCTTTCAGATTTTTCCGTCAGGTGCGCCATCTTGAAAAATCAAGAAAACTGTTTTTTTAGGGGGTTTTTGGGGATTTTCTCCATTTTATAGACTGCAACATAGATCAACTCAAGGTTTTATTAATAGATTATGTATAATTTAAAATAACTGAGTATATTGGGATATTCAAAAATTGGGCAAAACACTTTTAAACCCCCCAAAAACCATTTTTTAAAGTTTTGTAAGGATTTTTGCGGATCTAATTATATTTTTTGTGGTCGATCCAGCCTGAATATATTTTTTTATTTTTTACGTTCTATATGATTTAAAAAAATTAGGACTCACCTCAATTTTAGCCCACTTCCCCTATTCCCCCTCCCCCACAGCCAAAAATGTCAATTTTTCGATTTTATTTTTTTTTAAGTTGGTTTGCAATTACAAATGTTATTCTGAAGCTATTTCTTTGTGGCATTTTTGTAATTAACTATTCTAAATGGTCATTTTTTATTTAAACTGTGGCTTATTTCCCATTTAGAATAATTCATAATTATTAAATTATAAATTACAAAAATTCACACCCACAAGCTGAGGCTTTTACAGATCATCTATTTTTATGGACCCGAAGGTCGAGTGTACATATTATAACCTCTTTTTTTTTTTTGTTTTTTAATAGGTACGTATATTTTTTGGGGATGGCTGCAAGTCTATTTTTTTGTGTTTTGTGTATTTTATCAAAAACTATATTTCTGACTTTTTTCAGATTTTTCCGTAAGGTGCGCCGTTTTCTTTTTTCGCCGATTTTCTTAAAAAATCTACAAAACTGATTTGTTCGGTGGTTTTTAGGGATTTTCTCCAATTTATATACTTCAAAATATATTAAATCAAGGTTTTTTTTATAGGTTATGTAGGTATAATTTGAAATAACTGAGTTTTTAGGGATATTTTATATAATTTGCTATTGAATAAACTTAAAAACAACCTGCTAGTTTTCACAATCATAAACTTGCCAGGATGACACGTCCCACAATTAAAACTTCCCCTGTTTCCATACCTACATCAAAGTTTGTCCGACTACACACCGTTAAACTATTAACATATTTTCAGCTTGCTATTAATCAACTTTTTTTGGTACGCGAAATCCACGCCTAATATTTTTTGAGATCAATACAGCCTGAATATTTTTTTTTTCGTTTTTTTTTACGTTTGATGTGCTTAAAAATAAGCCTAAGCTCAATTTTAGCCCTCCTCCCTCTCAACCTGCCCAATAAATCGTCATTTTTTCGTTTTCATTTTTTTCTCAATATATCTGTTGCTTAGTTTGTCCTCAAGTAAACTACAATTTAACAAAATAATTTCAAATTTTTGCAATATTTTTGTACAAAGTAAAGATGTCATTGTGATATCTTTTAGGTAGGATAAAAAAACAAAAATAAAACAGAATAATCAATTTAAGAAAAATACATTATTTTAATATATCATACTTCTTGTCGTTTTGTGAATCAAAACATTTTGTTCTTTTTTTCTTAGTTTGTATTTAATAGGTACCCTAATATTACCTTACATTATACATATTCTAATTATTCAAACATGTGCTTGTACCATCTACATAACCTATATCTCTGCTCTGCCTATTAAAATATCATTTTGCTTCACGTTTACTGCCACGTAAAACACCATAAAAAGAATAAAGAAAGTATTACTAAAGAATATATAGCTCCGTCTAAACTCTTAGAGTATTCGGAGAGTATATTCTTTGGTATTACACTTTACAGTTCTAAAGTCTTCATCGCTGTCTTCGTCTATTACAGGTATAACATCTGTATTGTCAAAGAGTTTTGTAAGATATTCTGCTGGCTTGATGATTTTTGTAAAATATCTTCCATGCGATAAATATTATATTATGGCAGCTACATGCGAACAACAGCCTATGGTTATGTTGCCGTTTCCGCAACTCACATCTACAACAGTATCTATCGTTTAATGTTTTCCAAACCATCTTCGTTTGGCTCATAATGCGAATAGTTCATGCTGTATGCTTGTCCCCATTAGGTAAATTATTCCGATTCATTTTTTTGCACAAACTTACTCAAAAACAGGTCCTTATAACAAATCTACAAGGTGCCAGGCAGTACCGCGGTCGGAAAATTGTTTAAACAATTTTTTAAACGAATTCAAAAAATTAATTTTTTCACTTAGGACAAATTTGTTTTAGATTCTCTGGATCAACCTGAGCAAAAAAGGTATCTTGTGATTTTTCTATAAAATTGACTGTTGTCGAGTTACATGCAATTTAAAATTTGAAAAACGCGACAATGGCAATTTTCAAGGCTTAATAACTCGATTAAAAATTATTATTATGAAAGTCATAAAGTGACCAACTCAAAGTTTATATGTATTGGTTATAAAAGGTTATAATGTATTGTACACTCGACCTACGGGTCTATAAAAAAATAGATATGTTTTGTAGAAGCCTCATAAAATTTTTAAATTAATTGAAACTTAACTAACCAAAAAAAAAAAAAAAAAATTGACGTTTTTGTGGGGGCAGGGGAGGGGGTTGTGGGCGAAAAATGCGATTAGTCTTATTTTTTAATCACATATAACGTAAAAATATGAAAAAAAAATATTCAGGCTGTATCGATCTCAAAAAATATCATTAAGCCCGCAAGAACATAACATAAAACATAACTTAAAAAAACATGGCTTTTGGGGGGTTTAAAGGTGTTTTGTCCAATTTTTGATAATCCTAAAATACTCAGTTATTTCAAATTATACATAATCTATTAAAAAAACCTTCAGTTGATCTATATTGCAGTCTATAAAATGGAGAAAATCCCTAAAAACCCCCTAAAAATACAGTTTTCCTGATTTTTCAAGATGGCGCACCTGACGGAAAAATCTGAAAAAAATCAGAGATATAGCTTTTGATAAAATACCCAAAATGCAAAAAAAACTGGACCTGCAGCCCCCTCCAAAAAAAGTTATAGGTTTTAAAAAAGTTAGAAAAATATTTGAGGTTATGTACACTCGACCTACGGGTCCATAAAAAATAGACATATTTTGTAAAAGCCTCAGCTACACGTGTAAATTTTTTGAAATTTTTAAATCAATTGCAACCCAACTAAAAAAAAATTAAATCTAAAAATCTACGTTTTAGGCTGTGGGGGGAGGGGTAAGGGGGGTGGCGAGCCAAAAATCCGCGTTATCTCATTTTTTAGTTGCATAGAACGTAAAAAAAATAATAAAACTGAATTCTGGGAGTGAGGGCATTTTGCCTATCTCAACGGGGGGTACCCTTTGTTTATTTTTTAATCATAAGCTGTATATTTAAGGACTTAAATTTATTTTTTCTACGAGCGTGCAAAAATGTCTACTTTCGCGCATGCGTTTTGGTTTAGAAAGTTTTACTTTTCCGCACGCGTTTTACTTTTCCGCACGCGTGTTAATTTAGATATGTTAATATGGCCTTAAATTAATTATAATACATGCAATAAACTAATATTTATATATTATTTACTAATTTATTTCAAATATATCTTATTGTGTTCATGTTTTAATGAAATTAAAGCGAGAATTCGGTGAAATTAAATAATTTTGACATCATATTCCAAAGTCAAATCAGTAGACCATAACAGTGGTTTTGAATCGTCGTCGTGGAAACCAAGATCGTCGTCATGCTAACCAATTATGCTGAAAGTTTGGTTTTGACAACCTTGTCAAAGAATTAATTTGTGTATGTATTTTCATATTAATTAAATTAATTGATTAAGATTTGGTCATTTTTTAAAGACTCGTAGAAAAAATATTGTTACTAACGCTTGCAGAAAGTCTCTTTTCCGCACTCGACTGCTTGCCGAACTCCCGCTTCGCGTCGTTCGGCAAACTGTAGTCGCGTGCGGAAAAGTATGACTTTCTGCACTTGTTAGGAAATAGTATATTGTGCAACAAGTGCAGAAAGGTACTAATTTCTCACGAGTTTGAAAAGTTGCGGTACGAGCGCAAGCGAGTGCCGCAATTCAAACGAGTGAGAAATTACCTTTCTGCACGTGTTTCACACTATACTTTTTCTACAAGCACAGTTTTTCCTAAAAATAAAAATCACAATTTCCAAACGACGATTAATTATAATAGGTACCTATGTGATAAATTTTAAACTGTATTTAATTAATACCTACTAATCAATTTAAATTCCTTATACCTAAATAAATTGCACAGAAATCAGTTAAAAAATTAATGCACTGCCTTAATTTGTTTAAATTTAAACAATTATTACACATTATTGACATTATATTTATGCAGTCACGGATTTACACAAAACCTACTTCATTCGACGTCTCTTGCACAGGTTGCTAAATCCTTATTGGTTATTTGATAATTATAAAATGTTTAATAAGAATAAAATTCTAAAATAAAACAGTTGTAACATCCATAATTTAGTTTCTATGCTATAGTTAAATATAATAATTGTCTTATAGGTTATATACTTGTCTAAAGTTTAACCACGGATGTAAACAGAATATAACGTTACTCAGAATGCGGTAGTCCACGGATGTAAACAGAATATAACGTTACTCAGAATGAGGTAGTCAACTGTGCAGAAAAGAACTTTGCGGCACAGAAACGTCACTTTGCGGCACAGAAACGTCACTTTTCTGCACACTAATGTCAAATATCTTATACTGTGAGAAAATATCAAGTTTGCTAACATAAAACCGTACAGAAAAGTGCACTTTGAATAGTGGTTGTAGAAAAATAACTATTTTAAACAGGTATAATATAAACACCAGAAGCTTTTATTTTTTTTTTATTTAATATACAAACACTTTTCAATACAAATGTCAAAGACTTGTCTTGATTACGTTCGGATCTTATTCTTTTAGGTTTTTTCTAATCCATGTCGCACACTGGTCTAAATTGTTTCGGTAGCTTTCAGTTTGAATAATAAATTCTGAATAAATGAAATAAAATCATATTAATAATTATATTAATATTACTAATAGACCAGTAAGGATCTGCGAAAAAACGTCTATTCTTTTCTGCTTTCTTTGCTTATAACTTTAAAACGATTCGTTTTGGAACAAAGTCATAGAGAAATAAAATAAAGATAATTGAATTTTGTATGATATATGACTGGTAAAAAATGTCTTAAGGTATTACCTTTTCTGCAATATAGCAATAAATACAAAATAAGGGGGCAAAATAAGTCTGTTATTATTCAATATTTTTTAACCACTTTGGTGGCACTTAGAACCTTAGTAATTCACTTAGAAAATTCTTTGTAACATACTTAAATCGTGTACCAAATTTTATTAAAATCTACTTAATAAATTTTGCATAATAAATTTGCAATCTAAATGTTTTTAAAAAAGTTCAAATTTTTTAAAATCTTTCTGAACAAAAAGTAGACCATTTAGAAGTTGGCTAATTTTTTTACATATAAAGAGGTACTCTACCTATCTCATACACTTTACAGAATTAAAATCGGATTATTTAAGGGGCCCCAGCAATGTTTTAAATTTATAAACAAGTTTTTGACTTATAAACAAATAGCTTTGTTTAATAATAAAAAAATTAATTTTTAGCAATGCAAATAATTAAAGCCGGTATAATTTGACTTAAACTTTCAAATGCTGTCATTGCTGTTATTCGCGTTCAAAAATTGCAATTTCTCGATTTTTTGAAAGTCCCACCGCGTTTATCTCGAAAACTATGCATCCTACGAAAAAACTTGTAAGAACATTTTTTGCTTAGAATTACCCAAGAAATACAAAAAATGTTTTATTTTGCGAAAAATCGATTTTATGTAATTCCTCAAGTTCTTTGTTTATAACAATCTTATCGATATCCGGATCAATTGTTACCCAAAAAATTCGTGTCCTACGGGTCGAAATACATAAAAACTTGGGTGTAAGTCCATCTAAATAAAGGAGCCCGTAGCACCCCCTCCTGGCCACAGCACTAATTTGTTTATAAGCCAAAAAATTGTTTATAATTTTAAAACATTGCTGAGGCTGCTTAAATAATCCGATTTCAATTCTGTAAAGTGCGTTAGATAGGTGGAGTACTTCTTTATATGTAAAAAATTGACAAATCTTTGTATGTTCTAGTTTTTGTTGTGCAAAATTTTAAAAAAATTTAATTTTTTAAAAAAAGTTTAGATTGCAAAATTATTATGCAAAATCTAGTAAGTCAATTTTAATGAAATTTGGTGTACGGTTTTAGCACATTACAAAAATTGTCTAAGCGAATTAGGAAGGTTCCAAGTGAACCTAAGTGATGGAAAATCATTGAATAAGGACAGGCTTGTTTTGCCCCCTTATTTTATGTTTATTGCTATTTTAAAGCAAGGGTGATAAATTAAGACATTTTTAACCCATCGCATCTGATATAAAATTTAATTATCTTTGTTTTACTTTTATAGGACTTTGTTCTAAAGTGAATAGTTTTTAAGTTATAAGCAAAAATTAGAAAAAAAAAACGAAATTTTTTGAAATTTTTAAATATTTAATTTTTATATTAATGTTCCGGGCATATTTGAGAAGGAGCATAAATCAATTATTATTAACGAAGTTATCACCTAACTTTATCCGCAAAAACCTGAATGCCACCTCTCACATCCATCTAAAACAGATCCTTACTGGTCTATAACTAACTATTAATTAAATAAATGTAAAGACTGAATTGGTTTTTGTACACATTTATGACTACTGAAAGACAGGGAGAAGCGTACTTTTGAAGTGTGTAAACTATTTCATTCCTAGCTGAGCGCTATCGGCAAATAAAGCCATCTTCAGAGCTATGGATAATAATTTCAAAATACCACTATGAAGAGAGAGGGATCCCATGTAAGGTTGAAAAAAACTTTTTCTTATGCAGTATTTTATTAATAGAAAAAACTTTGTCTGACGTTTGGAAAAAAATAATAATGCTGTCGGTTGTGAAGTTGTGGTTGAAACATTGAAAACATCTAATACGATCACAAGGGACTCTCACAATAAACACATTAAAAAAATTTGATCATGATAAGGTCAAAGAAACCTTACCAACTGAAGCGTACGTTCTCAGCATTTTGCATGCAAAATTTTTCATAATAGCAAATTTCCATATTATGGATTTAGACCAGGAGATATTATACAGAAGTTCAGCCACGATTTTCTAAGTCCTGCCTTTTGCAATAGTGGAAGGGCAGACGAGGTACTTACAATTTTTGGAAATATCCACAAATTTCCTGTGACATTTTCCTGTAAAGATTTTCCCAAAAAATAAAAATAGGGTTTTGCGATGAATTTCTGAGTCCTGCCATATCCGTAGAATGACAGAATACTATGGATTTTATGAAGAAAATTTTTTGGGCAGGAGGGTAGCAAACTTGCTAACGGAGTATATATGTATACAAACATGTAAGGAAAATAATGAAATTTTCATCATTTTCTGGGTCCTGCCAACTAAATAAATTAAACATGTTTATTTCAAAATGATCAAGAAAAATGTTGGCATGACGTCTCCTACTGTTTAAGTATACTTGTCCCTTGGAAAATTATGCGCAAAATTTTTACCCTGATTCCGTGATTTTCTGAGTCCTGCCTTTAAAAAGTTATAATACTCAAATGCAATCAATACTTTTTCGGTACTCGGAAGGAAGGTTAAACGGTTCTTGTAAGACGGCAGGAGTCGTAGATTTGTAAGAAAATTCGTGAAAAATTCCACGATGTTCTGAGTCACGCCATTTTGCATATGTTTCAAGAATCTTAATATAAGTCCATTTACAAAGAGGCAGGATGGTTTTATAGTTATTTCGTATACAGGGTAGGGCATTAGTGTGACAAAGTCAAATTACTCGTTTGTCGTAATAGATACGAAAAAAAGTTATTTAGGTAAAACATGGGGCAAAGAGAGAGTCATAATTTAAAAATATTTTCTAATATACAGGGCTACCGGTATTGACAGGGTGACACAAATTTATGTTTTTTTTAATGGAACACCCTGTATATAATTTTAAGATCGCTAAGATAATTTTAAGACAATTTAACACAATTCACATAATCCAAAAATGTATCCTAAGGGAGCTAGAGCTCTTTCAAGATGGCGCCTTGTAATTAGATTTTTGTATCTCCAGAACGCTTCCTTTTCGATAGACAAAAACTGGTCCGACTTTTTATCTTCCAGAGATAAATCGATTCCATCAATTGCGAATCTCTAGTACCGGTCATAGGAGTCCGTTTTGGGTAGGGCAACGGTTATTTTATCGCATAACTGTTTTGTCTTTAACTTTTAAGCATTTTTGATACTATATTATTAAATTGTGACGTATTCTAGTACTAAACGGTACTCTTTCTTTAAGTCGGTAGGATGCACCGTTTTCTAGAAAAATAAATTTCAAAATTTTTCGTATTTTGAATTTAATAAAAATTTGAAAAAATAAAAAAAAAGTGTATTTGCCGACTTAAAGCAAGAGTAACTTTTACTACTAGAATACCTCATAATTTAATACTCAACTGTCAAAAATGCTTAACATTTAAAGCAAGTTATGAGATTTCGTTGATCGATTCAAGACGGACGCCTATGACCGATACTAGAAATTGACAATTGATAAAATATTCATCTCTGGAAGAGAAATAAACGGACCAGTTTTCGTTTTTCTAAATAGTTTTTTTTTCAAATTCAAAAACCGAAAAAATTTTCAAATCGATTTTTCTAGAACACGCCGTATCCTACCGACTTAAAGCAAGAGTACTTTTTAGTACAAGAATACCCCATAGTTTAATAATCCAGTGTCAAAAATGCTTAAAAGTTAAACACAGAAAAGTTATGCGATGAAATATCCGTTTCCCTACCCTAAACGGACGCCTATGACCGGTACTAAAAATTGACAAACGATGTAATCGATTTATCTCTGGAAGATAAATAGGTGTACCAGTTTTCGTTTGTCTAAATGAAAGTGTTCTGGAGCTATTTAAAAAAAACTAATTATAATACGCCATCTTTAAAGAGCTCTAGCTTCCTTGGGAAGAATTTTCGGACGAGGTGAATTGCTAGAAGAGTTTCTGGACACTCTGTATAATATGTACAATCCCTACTATAACCAATTAATTGTAAAATTATTGATTTTCTTCTTATTACTTTTATTACGTTTACTTAGATACAAATATGATCTAAGCGCTTAAAATAAATAGGTTACAGTTTGGTATTAGATTTGAAACGTGTGTAAAAATCCGAGACATTACTCAGGAAAATAATATTCAATACCGTACGGCTCTTTTAACGATGTAAAAATTAATTTTTATGTATTAAATATCTTTACGGTTATTCTGCCACGTTGTAAACGGTTTTAGATTAGTGTTTTTTAAGCATACTTGACATGGCATGACTCAGAAAATTGTGGGGATATGAATATGCTTGTATAACAACCTGCAATAATTTTTCTGACTTGAAATTTTATTCTTATACACGAAATAACTACACAACCATCCTGCCTCTTTGTAAATAGCTTTATATTAACATTCTTGAGATATGTCCAAAATGGCATGACTCAGAAAATCGTGTAACTTTCCACGAATTTTCTTACACATTTTTAACTATGTGTAGTAAAAAAGGTGTAACTAAACATCCTGCCATTTTGAATAATGTCTACTTAAATTATTTATTTTATAATACAATTTATTTTATGACTCAGAAAATCACGGAACCAGGGTGAAAATTTTCCACAGAATTTTCCAAGGGACAAATGCAGTTAAACATTAGGAGACGTCATGCCAACATTTTTTTCGATCATTTTCAAATAATTATGTTTAATTTATTAAGTTGGCAGGACTGAGAAAATTATGAAAATTTCATTATTTTCATTACATGTTCGTATATCCATATACACTCTTAGTCCTTTTGTAACCCTCCTCTCCAAAAAATTTTCTTCATAAAATTGATAGTATAGTGTCATTCTATGGATATGACAAGACTCAAAAATTAATCGCAACTTCACGTTTTTTTCCTCGTGGAAAATCTAATTTTTCCATGAAAATGTCACAGGAAACCCGTGGATTTTTCCATAAATTGTAAGTACCTTTTCTAACCTTCCAGTATTGCAAAGGGCAGGACTTAGAAAATCGTGGTTGAAGTTCTGTTAATATCTCCCGGTATAATTTAAATACGTAAATAAACAAACGTATTTGTTATGATAATGCACGCATTTTCAGCTTATTTAAATATGTGAATAAAATATGAGACTGAATCACTCTAAAAGATGCTGTGAGTAAATGTCATAGAGAGACGACTACCTACAAAATCGCATATACAGCCCAAAAAAAAATACAAAAACCTAGATTCAAGCAGCATATTAATAAGAATGGAATACAGCACAATAGGCCTTTATCCAATGATGGAAGTATTAGTATAAACTTACGGTCATCACATGATTTAGGTGCTTTAAATTCAGACATTTTTTTGTAATTTGTTTCAGCCAATCTTCTCTTTAGGAATTTCTGAAAATAAAAATATTTATTAGAAAGTTGCGTAGGTAATTAAATAGCACATTACACATTATCAACTATTAAACAAACATTTGTACATTTATGAGACATTCTATTTATCAAAATCCTTGATAGGTTTCGATTGCTGGTAGCAAAAGCTGTTACTTTCTTACTTGTCTTTTGATGAAGTTAATAAGTTTTCTAAGGGCTACATTTCTTTTTGACTTCGTGGTGAACCTTCTCTAAAATTTCAACCAATAGGGAACTTAAATAAAAATTTTAAATTTAAAAAATGCTATAAATCGCAATAGAACATAATTTAAAGTACCAAAGTTAAAGTATCAAAGAAAAAAAAGTTGTTTTGTTTTCACAAAATTTTGAAAAAAATGTGAAAACGTTGAATTATCCACGTCTACCTGTTCGTCCGTAAACACAACTCCTCCGTCATTATATCAGGTAGAATGACAAAAATGAGGTGTCGAATGAAAGCATATAACGCAAGAATGGTACTAAAGGTGAGACATTTGACCTAGAACTTTCGGTTTCAGAAATGCAACCGGAAGTACTGTTTTAAAATCGACGAAATAGTATACGCGACATATCACTCGACGCGCCTTAACAATACGAGAACAAATATACACTTCCGGTTTCATGAGTGTCTGTCCGTCTGTCCAAGAGTATAAGTAACTCCTCCGTTAATAATACAGATATAATGACAAATGAGGTATCGAATGAAAGCTTATAATCCAAGGATGGTATTAAAGGTTAGAAATTTGGCTTCAGACTTCAGAAGATTTTAGAGTTACAGCCGGAAGTACTGTTTTAAAGTCGCCGGAATAGTAGAAGCGATATACTATTCGACGAGTCTTAGCGAGACGAGAACATATATACTTCCGGTTTCATGACTACCTGTCCGTCTCTCCGCGAATATAACTCTTCTGGTATTAATTCAAATAGAATGACAAGTAAGATGTCGAATTAAAGCTTATAACCCAAGGCAGTGGCGTAGCTAGCCCCACGGGGGCCTCATATCAAAGTTTGCCGCGGGGCCCTGTTCCACGACTGATACGGGATAGTGCTAAGAAAATGTTCAACAAAAGAAGCAAAAACGCTTGTATAGAATAGAATAGAAATATGCTTTATTGTCACTGAAAATTTTATAATTTTAGGGACAAAGCTTACAAGGAGTCGGAAAAAATCAATAATAAATACAGTTTACTGAAATTACATAAATCGTCAATATTATTACAAAGATTAAGGAAGGGCGATCCTTTGTCACAATTACTCTCCAACTTATGACTAATAGAAAAAGTAATGCGAAAAGCGAAAATCAATAGAGAAGGACTCCTATATCAAAAAAGCCACCGAGTTTTGGCATTTGCAGATGATGTGGTGTTGCAGGCAAGGGAAAAAGAGCTACAAGGGATAGTACAGAAAATAGTAAAAGCAGAGAAGAAAATGGGACTGTACATAAATGAAACTGTAAATGGCGTGGACAGATAGTCATTTCAGGAATGGACAAAAGTTTAAAGTAGAACTAAGGAAAATCATACGAATTCGAACTGGTTGAAAGATTTATATACCTAGGAGCAATAATAACATTAAAGAAGAAATACAAGGTAGATAATGGCAGGCAATAGAAGTGTACATGTGCATAATGGAAGATTGAATAGCAAGTTTTTATCAAGAAAGGCAAAAATACAGTTATACGAACCAATTATATAACCAAGAGTAGCATACAGCAGTGAGACATGGACAATGACAAAAAATAAACAAAATTTATTGGAGGTCTGGGAAAGGAAAACCCTGAGGAAGATATATGGAGGCATAATAAGGGACGGTTTATGGATAGAAAGATCAAATAATGAGTTTAATGAATTATACAATAAACCTAATATAATAGGAGTGATAAAGACATATAGACTTAGATGGCGAGGTCACTTAGGAAGGATGCCGAACACGAGGACTCCAAAAAGGTACTAAACTACACTATAGCTTCAAAAAAGAGAAAAGGAAGGCCGAAAAATAGATGGAAGCAAGAGGTCGAAAAATATATGGAAAGAAGGGGAAAATAGAAGAGCAGAAAAGAAACATGGATAACAGGAAGTAATAGAGGAAAATCACATATCAAGCCACAGAAGCTCTCAGTACATAAAGAAAAGTGAAAATGAAGAAAGACCAAACTTTTCAAGCCATGGGTCTAAGGCATTTAGTGCTATTGTATATATATTATTACAAAATAAAAGATATTGAAATAAAACAAAACAATCTATGGCAAAAGTTAAATAAATTGCTAATTACATAATATGTACAACCTTAGGAACTAATAAGTTCTGAGTATAACACCCAAACAAAGATAATAATAATAAAACTAATAAACTCTAATAAGTCAAAGTCGAAAAACAGATTTGAATTGTTGAGACTCATTCTTTGAAAACAGATTCAGTTTTTTCAAGCATTTGGCATTATACATTATACATTATACAATGTCTCACACACAGCCAACGCAACGGTAAATGGACAATGAAAGGTAGCTTGAAAACAAAAAAGCTTTGTTGATGGAATAGCGGCGAGCGGGAGAGAATAGAAAATAGATAAATATAATTTATTATACATGCTATGCATAACGTGCTGTGTACTAAGAGTATACGTCATAAAAAAGATTTTTCGGGATTCTTCTATATTTAGAATTATATAATTAATAAGGTATTACCAAAGTAGAAAGTAAAATAGTTAATTACTAATTTATTAATCATATTTCGTCACTATTTTCATATTTAGTTGTAATAGTTATGTCATCAGTGGTAAAAAGACTTTGAAAAGTCCTAATAAAAAATTTTCATTTTTGACTTATACTCTTAATACACTCTAGAATGTACATATAGATAAAGAATCCGGTACACGAAAATATCCAAACAATATACACTGTTTCAAAGCGTTTTAATAGTGAAGTAATAATTTTAGAATATTTTGATCATTTTTTTAAATGGAATTTTGTTTCTACATACTGCACTGGGGCCCCGTATAATTGATACGGCTGATACGGTGGTAGCTACGCCTCTGACCCAAGGATCGTATTAAAGATGAGAAATTTGAATTCGGACCTCGGGTTTTAGAGTTGTAACCGGAAGTAGCGTTTTAAAGTCATTGAAATAGTATAAGCGATATATTATCTTACGTGCCTTAGCAATATGAGAATGTATACTTTTGGTTTTTATATCATTGCCTGTTAAAAATTTTTAACGGGAAGTGTCATATTATAATCGCAGAAATAGTACATGTGAGATATCAATCGATGTGTATTGAAAAGTCTAGCTTGAATCTTAAGTTCCGGTTTTGAAGTTATTTCCGTTTAAACAGTTATAATCGAAAGTTTAGTAATGACTGAAATCGTATATCAATATACGCAAACTACACGAAGAGTTTCAATATCGACTTCTATCGACTTATATCTATCGGTTCTACTTTCGGTAACTTTGGATGAAAACCTAGTCCGAAAACCGGAGTCCAATTTTGTCTTCCGTTTGGCCCCTAAAGACGGTTAAAATCGAGAGAAAATTATTATAGCAGTTAGTGCAAAAGCGCCCTCATTGGACGTGACATCATATAGTAGGTATAGTAAAAATGTTCAAGGACCGCGCCATTAATTCATTACATTTGATAATCCTTTATTTGTATTGTAGTAATTTTATGGTGTATCTAAGTTTTACAAATTTTTAGATAGTTGCTGTGAACTATATTGTAACAAATGACTTAATTTCGACAAAATGCAAGTAACCGTTCCCACGACTAGAAACCCACGAGAGAACAGTAGGCGTGACGTCATAGAATCGAGCGAGGGGCTAGAGATGAGCGGGGATCTCTCCTGAATGTTCCAGAATAACGTACCACTGTTCCAGAATAATTTCAATTCAAACACACCTTTTTTATAAAAATCTTACCCAGAATAGTATCGCTTCTTCAGTATATTTATGACAGAAGAGGTTTTTTTTAAGATCATTGTATAAACTGTTGAAAAGTATCCATTTTTTCTTGTGTTCTGGTCCAAACCGTTCCATCAGGTGTATTATTATTTCGCATTTGATTTTACTGAATCGGAATGAATAATGGGCGTCCGAAATAACCGTGTTTGTGGTAGAATAATCCATCAACTAAAATGAAGAAACATGTTAATTCAGTTATAAATAGTCTAAATCTAAAATTTTTACAAACAAAAATAGATAGAGACATAATCACACGACTTCGAACTTTTTAACTAAATGTAGGGAGTACCTAGTAGTAATACGTAGTAATGGTAACAATTCGATATTTTCCAGAAAAAGAGTTTTAATGTCTTACTTCAAAGTTGCTGATGATTTTGTTCCATAGATCAGTTGACCATACAGATTTATACATTTGGTTTCCCTCGGGATTAAAAATGATCCACTTCGCATTAGGTTCATTAAGTCTTACTGTAAATAAAAACATATATTTTTCCTTTATAATTTTTAATAAAGATACAAGGTACATGCGTCAAAATTTTCAATGTGTTTTAAATGTATTAATTTTTTTCGAATCTAATAAATATTTTATTGAAGATTACATTATTACCGAGGGCCGAAACTCCCTAAAACTTCTATAAGTTTATTTTAATAAGTTACAGGGGTGAAAATAAAAGAGAAGATTTAGTGTGATTTTTAATTGCAAATATTTCATTCAAAAGAAACTTTTTAGAATAAATCTAAGGGACTTTCGGCTCTCGGTAATAAAGTAGTCTCTTCTTCTGAATTTAAATTTATTAAAAATACTTATTAGTTTCCTCAGGATTCGAAAAGAAAATGAATACAAATCAATGCATTTTGCTCCGTTCCCCTTAAATGCATAAACATTTAATATTCTAGTAAAATAAAATTACAGTATAATATACTTGATTTACATATTATATAAATCTAAATCTAAATTCGTACAGGTTGAAATAAATTTTATATCAAAGTTTAGGTAAGTACAAAAGATATTTTCAACAAAGTATCCAAATCATGTATGAGGGTATTATTATTTAATTAATTAAAAAGGGGTCATTTTTGCATAATATTTACTTTTTAACTGCTGAGGTAATTTACATTTTAATGAAGGTCTTTAGGATTTTCCTCTGCAAATCCGAAGGATAAATCTTTCACCTATGACTTACTGAATTAAATTTTCCCCCCTACTTATTTAAATAATTATATATAAAACTTTAAAACAAATTTAAAAAAAAAATTATTCTAATACGGGTTACACCCGTAGGGTATAACCCTACGGGATAAAATAAGACATGAAGATTTCAAACAAAGAACCGGTATTGCAAATGTTATAGAACGTATCACCAGGCTCAAATGGAACTGGGTAGGACACGTCGCCAGGCTGAAAAAGCAAATCAGAAGTTATAGTTGCATGAAGAGATGCAATAGTTGAGTTGCTCCAAGTGATACTGGTATCATCAGCAAAAAGAAAAATTTTTCCATCGATTTTTAAATTAGTGATGTCATTTATAAAGATGAGGAACAGTAGAGGACCCAATACTGAACCTTGTGGTACTCCACATACAATGTTTTTAAGACTAGAGTCAGTATCATTTGCTCTAACTAGTTGTTTCCTATTATTCAAGTAAGATTGGAACCAATTCGAAGAAATACCTCGAATTCCATAGCAATTTAGTTTTTTAATCAAAATGTCGTGATTTACACAATCAAAAGCTTTGGCATAGTCACAGAAAACAGTGGCAGTATAAAGATTATTGTTTAGTGCTTGGTAAACCTCGTGAAGCACAGAAAACATGGCATTAGTGGTACATTTATTAGTTAAAAAGCCGAGCTGATTTTGGGATAAGATGTTGTTATCAATGAGAAAGGACATAAGTCGGGTTTTTATGAGTCTCTCAATGATTTTGGGGAGTACCGGTAGTAAGGCAATAGTTCTATGGTTGCAAGCATTAGATTTTTCACCACCCTTATGCAGAGGAATAATAATGGCTATCTTTAGGCACTCTGGGAATTTGCCTCTTTCAAAGGAAGCATTAATTAGTGAGACGAGTAGTTCCAACACATTTTCTGTGAGATTTGAGAAGATTTTTATGGATAGTCCATCAGTACTACAGGATGATTCGCTTTTGATCAGCGGCGGCTCGTGGGTCAATCTTCAGGGGGGTCATTTTGGTTTGAAAACTTCAAACTGTTGATTTTTTAAAGTATTTAAAAGATCTTTTAGCATTTATATTTTAGATAAAAAATACAGACTTAGATAAAACTCAATACTATTTACCCTAGTTTTCCGAAAATTAAATTTGTCTTTTTTTAGAGTAAATCTTTTAAAAAATATAGGAAAAATGGTATGAACAGGTTATTGACTGATATATAGATAGGAATATTTATAGTATAATAAATTGTAAATTTATTAAAACGAAACTTACTTTAAATATTTTTATATTTTAAGTCAATTCTTCTATCCTTTAGTTCTGCAAAATAGTCTATGACCTTCTCATTGAACAAGCAGACGGTAACTAACTAAACGTGAGGCCGTCGACTCTACTACAGGTATACGACGGAAAGGTCACTCCCACTCTCGCCCACGAAATTGCTATCTGCCGTCTCTTTTCTATTTTACATGCATTTGTCCATAAGCCATAAGAACTGTATGTAGACAATTTAAAATACGGCCCAGCCACGGGCTTGTGTATAGCGCGAGGCGCGACGTTATTATATCTATTATATTTGTTTTGCCAATGCAGACTGCTGAGAGTATTTCAGAGTGAAGTTTTAGATAAAAGATATTTTTAATAAAATTGGTATTTTTATGAGATTATTTTAGGGGGGTCATTGACCAATTGACCCTAAGGAGGAGCCGCGCTTGCTTTTGATACTATTGATCGTTTGGATCAGTTCAGATTTATCGATTGGTCTTATAAGTAATGAATTCGAGAACACTCCTGAATTAGAGAGATAGGAAATGTGATCTTTTTGCGGCAAAATAGTAGAAGTTATATTTTTACTCACATTAACGAAGTATTCGTTTAGATTTTCAGGGTTTGGAAGGGCAAATGTTTGAACTGCGTGAGTTCTATTTCGAAGATCGTTTATTATGGACCAAGTTTCTTTTGCAACACTTTTAGAGCTTCCCAGACGATTTTGATAGTAGGCTTTTTTAGCTGATTTGATGAGTTTTAGATAGGTTACCCTCCTTCCCTGGGATTGTATTTCTACCTCCACGACGGTGGGAGGGCCGAGTAACCGATCGTGGTCCCTAAAGTTGTGAGGGGAGCACGACCGGTGAAACCAAGGACAGTCCCAGCGTCCAGCGACTGTGCACCGGGTGAGCGCCGGACACCGCCGCTGGACGCTAAAAAGGCGTCGCAACTGAGGCGAGCAGTTGCGACGCCTTTCGCCTTCAGCAGATGTATATCACCCTCTAACTTCCCTACGGCTACTCTAATCCCTAAAAGTTAATCTCGTGCACCTCAGCATTGTGACCGGGGGTCGATAGGGGCCCACAAAGCACTGTGCGGGGGGCTCCGCCGTCGCACTCTGATCACAAATTTCTATTCGAAAACTTCTTCGACATACCCACTACGAGTAACCGTCATGTCTTACCCCACCACACATCCATTCCAAATCCCGCGTAACAGGGGAGGCAGCAGTTACGCGGAAACTCCAGGTAGCCTGTGAATACAAACTGCCACTGCGTCCGGAGGCAACCGTGAAAAAAAGCCTAGAGGAGTAAACCTCAATAAAACAATCCCCACTATCACGGTGGAAGGCATCGTGCCAAAGATATGAGAGATGCGAGGGTTAGAGCATCACAAACGATCCCTTCGGGATACCTGGCGACCTCCCGAAGTAACCAAGCCTTGGCGTGGTAAGGGCGCACTGCCGCGCCAGACGTATAGTACGTCACAACTCGTGGCAATTTATATGAGTACCAATAAACAAAATTCTGAACAGACGGGGGTGAGTGAAGACGACCATCGGCGAGACACGGACAATGGAACGGATATGGAATATGAGAATAGGAAAAAACAGTCGCCTGACGACTTGAAATGGGAAGAAGGAATGAACAGTTTTGAGAGGGAGCTCATAAACTCACATAAAAAGAAACAGAAGATAAACAGGTCGACTGCCCCAAAACAGTCGACACTAGTAGGGGATGAAATGCTGGAAAGCAGTGAAAATGATGACGATGAGATAGGGGAGGAAAGATCACAAGAGGAAGTGGAAAAATAGAAAAAGGATGGCAAAATATTCAGGAGAGGGTGTTAGCCTCTTTCCTGCTTGATGATGAAACCATGAATAAGAAGAAAAGGAAAGGGGACAGTCTAGAGAGAATAAATGATCTGAAGAGGGAGAGACTCGAAGAGAGTATTAAGTTTCCTAACGAAACCAAACAACAAAAAATAAACAGGAAACTCGAAGAGTTAAATATAAAACTAATAGAGATATTTACTAACCTAAGCGAAAAAAAGGGGGAAAAGGTGGAGATGGATACGGAATTAAAAAAACTGTTAGGGGTCATAAAATCCACTAACAACAAAAAAGAAGACGACAGTATAGCCGAAAAAACACAACAAGAAGTAAAATGCGATCACTGCAAGCTAAAAGCGGAACAAGAAAGACAGAGAGAAGAGCAAGAAAAAATTAAAAGGGCTCTAAACATGGGGGGAGGAAAAAAACCTTCATGAGTATATGTAATAGCAAATAGGAGGAGAAAGCATATATAAAGACAAAATGGGAACAAGGGATAGTAACAAAAAAGGATGCGAAGGACAAGGGGGTAGAAATTATAAAAAAAGGACGTGGGAGAGGACCTGGCAGAAACACTAGAGGAAGTGAACGAGGGAGAAATCAAATTTCTTGAGAACTTTAGGAGGAAAGAAAATAAAAAAAACAATTTGGTACACGTTCGTCGCTGGAATAGAAAAAGAAAGGGGTGGCGATATATACGACCTAGCAGAAAAGGCTATAACTAAAATTAAGAAAGAGATGGATGAAACACCAGAGGTTGTACGGGTCGTAGCCGGTAACGACCTTAACAAGGAGATCATAAGGAAAGCCCTCGAATATGTGGGGCGGAGGGAAAATATCTCATGGGAGGTGATAGTAAGAGGGAAGGAACTCGGGGCAGAGAAGAAGTCAGAACAAGAAGAAGCCCTCCTTATAAAGATGGGGGGGGGGAAATATAACGAAGTTCTTAGCGAAATGAGAGAAAAAATCGACATTGGAAAGATCGGTCTACAAGTGGAGAAGTTAAAAAAAACGAATGGGGGAGATATACTTGTAAAGTTAAAGGGAAGAGGGGCTGCGGAGAAGTTGAGGGCTGAACTGGACAGCAAAATGAACGGATGGACACGGCAATCAGAAGAAAAGAGACTTTCTTCACGATTACGTGGTTGGACCCCGGGGTTGGTGAGGAAACTCTAAAGAAAATGATAAAGAGCTATACAGGCGTTCCTGAGAGAGAGAAATAGAAGTCAAGGTTCTACGAACAAACAGATATGGGGAGCAGGTAGCTACGATAGCCGTACGCCCCTCCAGAGCGGAAGAGCTGAGGAGGTACGGCTCAATAAAAATAGGGTGGGTTTTGTGTCCAATAATGGAGAGACACAACCCAGTTAGGTGTTATAAGTGCCTAAAGTTCGGGCACAACACTTACGATTGCAAGGAAGAGAGCAGGGCAGCGTGCTGCTATAATTGTCTCCAAACGGGACATACCGTTGCAAGCTGCGGTAATAAACCGTACTGCTCGGTATGCAAAGAAGAAGGGCATAGGATGGACAGGATGGCCTGTCCGTCGTACCGAGCCCTTGTATACGGTAGGGGAGGAGAGGGGAACCCCTAAAACATGCTAACCAAACATAAAATAGACTCCTTGGAAAACGAAGGTGGGCCCATATACAGCCCACCTAGGTGTTATTTTATATCTTTAAAATTTATTTTATCTATTTTATTTATTTTACTTATTCTATTTTACTTTATTATTTCTATTTTACTAAACCACTTTTATTTATTGAATTCTTTTACTTTTACATATTTTATCTATATACCGTATCTATTTATTTTATTTATATTTATTTATTTATTTGTTTTAGCTTTTATGCTTTTTAATTTTTTTCGAAAGACGTGAGTCCGACGCAGAAACGACCTCTGGGAACTGAACCAAAGTGGACCTCAAGGATCAACCTGGTATACGGATATTGCAGGTGAACGTGGGCAGGGCACGACGAGCACACGACCTTGTCCACGCAAAAGCCTGCAAGCTAGAAATAGACTTGCTCATCGTCCCGGAACCAAACAAAAAAATAACATCAGCCGGTGGTTGGGTCCAGGATAATGGGAAGAATGTGGCGGTGCTCTGTAGAAATAAGGGTTTGGGGGTGCGTGGTATTGTCAGGGGAGGAAATCATATCCTCATCAAACTGAGGGATTACAGCCTGCTGGCATGCTACGTGTCCCCAAATATCCCTATGATAAAATACAAAGCAATCGTAGATGAAATAATGAGCGCCGCCACGAACGAAAAAGAAGTGATGATCGCCGGGGACATTAACGCGAAATCGAGGTTGTGGGGTGCCCCCATAAACGACAGAAAGGGGGAAATATGGAATGAATGGATAGCCCAGGCTGGCCTCCAAGTATTAAACAATAACAAACCAACATTCGTAAAGGGGGTCAGCCGAACACACATTGATATTACGTTCGTGAGTGAAGGGCTATCCAGGAGAATGCACGGCTGGGATGTCCTTGACGATCAGTTATTCACCTACCACCAGTATATACAATACGAAATAAAGGTTAAAGGGGGAATAAGGCGGCCGATAGGACACACGGAGATTTATTTCAACAAAACCACGTACCTATCGGAGGTCAGGAAGATTAATGAGCAAGAGATTTCTGACCTTGGCCAACTGAGAAGAGCACTGCAAAGTACAGCAAATTTGGCCACCGTGAAGAGCTCAGAGCTCGAAGGAATTATACGAGAAGCCAGGACAGCCTCGAGCTCAAGGAAATATATAAAGATCTAAAGAAAACTTTAAATAAAAAAATAAAACAAGAGAAAAAAGAAAAGTAGCAGACCCTGATAAAAGCATTGGACGAAGATATATGGGGCGATGCGTACAAAATCACTATGAAGACGCTGAAAATAATCGCCCCATATAGACTCGACGAAGACCAGCGGATGGAATCAGCTGAGCTCCTCTTTCCTACCAAGGATCATCAAAATTTCATCAAGATATTTCCAACGATGGTAGAGGAGTTCACGGAAGAGGAAGTTAGAACAGCTGGTCAGGAGATGAAGACAGGGAAAGCTCCCGGCCATAACGGGCTGCCACCAGAGGCAATAAAAATAATAGCAACGGAGAAACCAGGTTTGATCAGAAGAATATACAACGACCTACTGCAGAAGCAAGAGTTTCCCAGGGACTTAAAGGAAGCGAACTTAGTTCTACTCCGAAAGTCTGGGAAACCCCCCGATTCAGCAGCCTCTTATCGGCCAATATGCCTTCTGGACTGCCTTGGGAAGTTCTACGAAGGGCTTATCAAGAAGAGGCTGGAGGGCGTGTTGGAAGATCAGAGAGTGTTATCAAATCAACAATATGGATTTCGAAAAGGTAAATCGACAGTCGATGCCGCGACCTGGATAAGGGACGCGACTAAAGCAAGTAAAAAAAGATGGGTGGTCCTTGTTCTGTTGGACATAAAAAATGCTTTTAATTCAGCAAACTGGGGTCACATAGTAGACCGAATAGTCGAATTTGGGGCTCCAGAGTATGTGTCCAACATAATAAAGGACTACCTATCTGAAAGAACCGTATGCATATCGAAGAAAAAGAAGAAAAAATGACCGCGGGTGTACCCCAGGGGTCAGTCCTGGGACCCTTACTTTGGAATATACTATACAACGGGGTACTAGAAGTAAACAGGCAGAGAGGAGTGAGAGCGATTGCATACGAGGACGACCTAGCCTTACTGGTCGAAGACGACATAAATAGGGGAATAATACAAAAAGTAAACGAAGCAATACAGAAGACCGCAGATTGGATAGAGAGAAATGATCTAAAGTTAGCAGTAGAGAAGACAGAATCCATTATCTTGAGGGGACCAAGAAAGAGAGATGACATAATATTTGGATATAAAGGCTCTGTAATAAGACCCGAAAAGACGGTTAAGTACCTCGGAATTATTTTCGACGACAAGCTTAAATTCGGACAACACGTACAAGAAGCATGTCGGAAGGCAGAAGAAAGGACCTCTATACTAAATAAATTTATGCCAAATATAGGGGGTCCTGGATCCCAGAAGAGAATAGTGATGACACAATCCATCTTATCCATAGTTTTATACGGAGTCCCAGTGTGGCACGAGGTCCTTCGAATGAAAAAGTATAAAGACGTGCTTCTTAGGACACAAAGGAAACCTCTGATCAGGGTGTGCAGTGCGTACAGAACCGTATCAACCATTGCCTTACAGGTGGTGGCTGGGTCTGTACCGGTGCACATCTTGGCCAGAGAAAGAGTCCGAATGTACCAGAGGGGCAACGGGGCAATAGGTTCAGGTCCACAAGAAAGGAAAAGAAGTCTAGAGATGTGGCAGAGGGAATGGGCAGCCGAAGTCGAGAAGGCGGCCTGGACGAGATCCCTGATTCCAGATGTGGTGAGGTGGTACGAGTGCCGGCATCGGCGCGTCAGCTACTATTTCACACAATTTTTGACGGGACATGGATCGTTCAGGAAGTTTACTCATCGTATAGGGAAAACCGTGGACGATCTATGCCCTGAGTGTGGAGTAGTGGATGACGCGCAGCATGTCGTCTTCGTGTGCCCTGCATACCAGGCGGGACGTACCGAGCTGCAGCTGAGACTGGGATCGCCTCTAGGCGAGCCTCACGAGCTAATTGATAAAGCTATCAATAGCAAGAGAGACTTCGACCTGATCATTGCTTTTGTCACGAAGACAATGAAGCACAAAGAGGAGAAAGAGAGGCGACTGCAAGCGGGATGACCGTCTATTTATTTATTTTTTAACGTTTTTATTTTTGTGTCGTAGATGTCAGCCAGTGGGGGGAGGATCCTTTACATCCAACCTGCGCTGTCTGTCTTATTTTAACTAGTTTTACTTATTTATTTATTTTATCTTGTTTTATCTCCTTATTTACTTCTTCAATCTTATTTATACAATATTTATCATATTTATCATTTTAAATCAATTTTATTACTCAAATGTGTTGCGTGTTGTAAGCGGTAGTCAGCAGGGGGAGGACCTTTTACATCTGACCCATGCTGGCCGCCTTTGTATTGTTTTGTTTACTTTCTGTTTTGTCTTGTTTTTTTGTATAGTCTGTTTTTTGTTTTGTATCAGGTAGTGGGGGAGGATTTGTACACCCAACCTCACTGACTGCTTCCTTTTAACTGTAGAATGAATGGGTATGAGTGTGAGTGCGAATTGATGAAAGCACGAATGTTTGGAGTTGCTCGTAACTGTCGACTGGTATCCTTTTGCTAGTTCATGTTGGATTGGGGGCACCCCGGTCGCCCCACCCGCACATGGGCTGCACGGGACGGTCGTCTTCACCGACCGGTCTTTGTGCGGGATGTGTGCGGGACGGGATGGCTGGGTGGCCGCTTAAACTACGGAGTGCACGCAGAGGGTGCCCGGGGGAGTTATGAGTAAGGTCGACGGGTCAGACATGCTCGCCAAGAGCGGTTCCAGACCTGTCGGCTGGAGGAAGAGGAGGTGAGTTTAGTCGGTAGGCGGTTCGGTACGGTGAAGCGTGACGGATCGAATCCAACACACCTGGGACACCTTCCCAGACGGTCTTTTGAAGATTCTCACCTCCCAAAAAAAAAAGATAGGTTACCCTGTACTTGGTGATATATTGAGTGACAGAGACGTTGGTAGCAAATTTCTTGATATACAATAGTGAGCGCATATTTTTGGCTGATATGCGGATACCTTTGGTAGCCCAGGGTTTGTGATGTTTTGGCTTAATTGAAATTAAAGGAAATGCCTTATTGAAGATAGAGACAAGCTTTTCTAAAAAATCGTTGAAATTATAGTCCACATCTGCGGAAGGAAAATGCCACTCAGAAGTTAAGCATAAATTTTGAAATTTATGAAAATTCCGAGCGAAAAAAATCCTACCTAAACGTCGGGTTTTCGAGGAGTGTTTGCTGAAGATGTTAAACTTCGTAAATACTGCTTCATGATCTGATAATCCCGCATTAATAATAGTAGAGCAGACATCAAGGGGTGAGAAATCTGAGACAATATAGTCAATTATGGTAGATGAAGTTTTTGTAATCCTTGTAGGAGAATTAACGTGCATTGAGAGACCATACGATTCAAATATGTTGACCAAGGACTTTTGGGTAACACAAGCAGCATCATAATTAATGTTGAAGTCCCCGCATATAATGTTTTTGCTTCTATGAGGCAAGTCATCTAACAAATTTAGCAGGTTCTGAAAAAATATTTCCACAGGAGAGTCAGGTGATCTATAGATGCAAATAATGTAAAGATTAAGATTTTTATTATAAACTAAGGAAAACTCAAAGAAGGCTTCATTACACATAAAATCATATTTTGTTATCAGAGAAAAATCATTATTTCTAGAAAGAATTAGGGTACCTCCATGACCTGAACTTGGACGATCATACCTAGCAATTGTGGTATATTTCTCTACAAAAAAGGCTCGTTGACTTCAAGCCAGTGCTCTGTAACCGCAACTATCGGGGGAAATCCTAATTCCTCTAGAAACAAAAATCTTTCGTCAGTTTTATTTCTTATAGAACGAATATTAATCAGAACCATACTAAAGTTGTCATCACTAAAATTATTCGAGGTTTCTGGTTCCTCAGAACACGTCTTATTATTTAAAAATTTCGTCTTGGAGAAATAGTGGAATAATAATTTCAGTGACATTCCCTTGATTTTTGTAGATGTATGATTCTTTCTGAACTTAGAAAAGGACCTAAAAGCAGCAAGATCAGCTTCCACCTCAGCTGGACCAATTCCATAGGCATCATTAAATTCTAGAAGAATTTTTCTTAGTTCTTCAGTCTTAGTAGGTAGTACTTCGGAAGCCAAAAATAGTTTTACACTGGTGTTGGTATATCCATCATAAAATACTGAGGCAGGCTGGTCGTGTAGAAAAGCAAGATGTAGCTTAATTGCTTTTAAGATATCCGGTTCCCTTAATCTTGCCAGAAGATATCGACTGTTTTAGTTATTGGTTAATCTAACTCTTGGTGGTGTTAAAGGATCCACATTTATCGATGGTTCCAAAGTATCTTTCTTAATGTAATTAATTTGGGAACGGTACGGATCTTTAGATTTGCAAATTTCGATGGCCTGCTTGTCAGTAAGTATGTATATTTGGGTTTTCAACTTCATTTTTGTTTTTACTTGGAATGGTAATTGGATTTTCCAAGCTAACTAGGCTTCTGATGTGCTTCGGTTTCATATTTGCCTCTGATGAAGTTGTTGGTTCGGAGCATGAGGATTCTGTAGACCATTTAATGTTTACACCAGGTGGCCAAATTTCCTTATTAAATAATAAGTCAATAGATGTTTTAGACTTAATACCTATTTTGAATGAGGACCCAGTTGCGTTGTTGGCATCTTGAAGAAGGGCATAACATCTTATAAATTCCTTGATACCTAGCTTCTCTTTAATGTATTGGACTACTTGAATAGGAGTGCAAATTGGGGGTAAGTTGCTAATAACGACAAAGTGACATTTATCTTCTGCACTTTTTGACTTTTTGACTGGACTAGCTTCGAAATGTTGAGTGTCTTCAGTTTGGGTACCTGAAGTGGCATACACTATGTTTTTCTTCGATACATCTTTCTTCGTTGGTATAGCAGGTAGTTTGTTTGAAAGATTACTCATTTGATTAGATATTTCACTTATGTGTGAAGAGAGGCTTTCTAATCCCAATTTTATCTCAGATGAATTCGAATCTTGGATTTGCACCTTAATTGTTTCATTGAAACAGCCTAAAAAAACTGACGATATATTGAAGATATCTTGTTCCATCTGCCTTATCGATTTTAAAAGATATTCAGGATTAAGCAGGTTATTTAATTTATGGATCTCGTCAATTTTTTTCGTAATATAGTCTAATTTGCCGTCATTTTTGGTTAATAAATCATGTCCCAATGAAAATTGGCAAATTATCAGTGATTTTTTTTGTAACTTGAATGAAGGCGTCAAAATTCTCTTGTTCGCTAAACTCAGACACAACTGGCTAGTGATTTTATTAAATAATTTTGCCAATTTGGTAAAATTGGCAAAAAGATCATTACTAAATAGTTAATAATTACTAAATAGTTAGTAATTTTGCCAAATTTGGGAAAATTGGTCAAAACAAAAAATTATCTACTAAAATCACTAGCCAGTTATGTCTGAGTTTAACGAACCGACTATAATAAGTAAATTATACAAATATAAAAATATAACACATCCAGTAAATTTACCATGAATATACAGGGTGCGCCAAACCTCTGGTTTTCTTTGATTACGGCTAAACTATGAAATATACAAAAAAATGTTTATAACAAAACTAATGTGTATCAAAGAGGTCTATATTCTAAAATTATTTTTGATTATACAGGGTGAGTCAGAACGACGGTATGAACTAAAGTTTTATTTTTTTAAATGGAACACCCTGTATATTAAATCATTTTTGAATATATTATTTAAAAATATGAAAAATTTGTATAAGGTCTTATAGGCCTAAAGTTAATAATTTTTGAAATATTTACATTTTTATTGAAAAAAATGGTAATATTTATAGGGTTGTGGATTATGTTTCCAAAGAAATAAAAATTTTAGTGATAGGTCAAAATTTTTAAAATATAGTGTTATTTTTAAATAATTTAATATTTTTTACTTTTAGCCATAAAATATACAGTGTGATCACTATTTGCAAATACAAAATTTTCTCATTTTTTTTAAATGGGACACCCTGTATATTAGTTTTGCATTTTATAGTAAATATTACAACCTTTCTTTTGGTATAAGGTTGTATGTACCTAGCATGTTTCGTTTTGTAGATATTTTAAAAAAAAACTATAGATTTTACGTTTTTGCGGATTTTTTATTTAAAAATTTTTTTGCAAAAAGAATAATTATAATCTGGTTTTAGAATCATACACTAAAATATAAAATATGAAAATAAAAACGTAATTAAAGATTACAATAAATCGTATGCTAGTACAATTCAATTGAATTTAATAACTTTAAATTATTTTACAAAAAATATTTTACCATTTTAATGAATGCATAAATTAGTTACTAAATTAAATAAACAACCAAATTTTAAATCAACCGTAGTAATTTTTCTACTACAGCAACTTTCCTGTACCAAATTAATTGTTAGTTAAATTGTATTTAGTTAAACTTTTAATTTACCTTTTAAATTTACTTACATACATCAAACATCTTGAGAATATAAAAATTATTATAAAGTATGCTTTAAAACAGCTGAATGTTAAATGTATCAGCCAAGTTATTTATTAATATAAATAGTATTTACTGGTGTCACAAAAGCTGTAATACTTTTGTAGTTGAAATTTTTGTAACAATTTTTTATATTTTAAATTTTAATTTTTTAACCGAAAAATTTTTGGATATGACATTTGTTTTGGGCGAAACCATTAGAAATTATTACCAGCTTTTGTGACACGAGTAGGTACATAGATACTATTTTCTTCTTAATATACTTCCATAACGTTCATTTGTTTCAAAGCATACTTTATACATTCTCAAGATGTAGGTAAATTAAAAAGTTATTAACTGATCTTACTCGTAAATACAATATAACTAACAATTAATTTGGTACAGGAAAGTTGCTGCGGTAGAAGAATTACTACGGTTGATTTAAAATTTGGTTGTTTATTTAATTTAGTAACTAATTTATGCATTCATTAATATGGAAAATATTTTTTGTAAAATAATTTAAAGTTATTAAATTCAATTGAATTGTACTATCATACGATTTATTTTAATCTTTAATTACGTTTTTATTTTCATATTTTATATTTTAGTGTATGTTTCTAAAACCAGATTATAATTATTTTTTTTGCAAAAAAATTTTTAAATAAAAAATCCGCAAAAACGTAAAATCTATGGTTTTTTTAAAATATCTACAAAACGAAACATGCTAGGTACATACAACCTTATACCAAAAGAAAGGTTGTAATATTTACTACAAAACGCAAAACTAATATACAGGGTGTCCCATTTAAAAAAAATAAGAAAATTTTGTATTTGCAAATAGTGATCACACTGTATATTTTATGGCTAAAAGTAAAAAATATTAAATTATTTAAAAATAACACTATATTTTAAAAACTTTGACCTATCACCTAAATTTTTATTTCCTTGGAAACATAATCCACAACCCTATAAATATTTTTGTTGTTCTGAAACTATTTCCTTGTGGCATTTTTATGATTAATTATTTATATGGGAAATAAGCCACAATTAAAATGAAAAAAATAATTTTATTAACGTTTCGACGCCCAAATCGGGTGCCGTTGTCAAAATACAAAATACTACTGAAAAACGTTAATAAAATTATTTTTTTCATTTTAATTGTGGCTTATTTCCCATATAAATAATTAATCCTATAAATATTACCATTTTTCTCAATAAAAATGTAAATATTTCGAAAATTATTAACTTTAGGCCTATAAGACCTTATACAAATTTTTCATATTTTTAAATAATATATTCAAAAATGATTTAATATATAGGGTGTTCCATTTAAAAAAATATAACTTTGGTCCATTGACTGCGTTCTCACTCACCCTGTATAATTGAAAATATTTTTAAATTATAGACCTCTTTGATACACATTAGTTTTGTTATAAACATTTTTTTGTATATCTCATAGTTTAGCCGTAATCAAAGAAAACCAGAGGTTTGGCGCACCCTGTATGTAAGTATATTAACACAAATTAACAATACAGAAATAATGCAATAATTATTATTTTTAGAGCATATTAAAAATATGAAAATCAAATTGTAAATTAATTAACATCAAGATAGGAATTAAAATGTATATAATATGCAAAACTATGGTTTTTCCTAATTTAGTTTCCCCACTGACCAGTGGTCAATCCTTGAATAAATTAAGTAGGATGAGTACGATAGAGTATATTATAGCCACTTTACACCATGCAACTAATTGCGCAATTAATTGCACAATTTCTTGCAGCAATAGAAATTGCATCGTGTCATACGCGAATTGCACAGAAAAGCTGCAACTCCTTGCTGCAAGAATAAGTTGCAGCTAAATAGAACATGTCCTTTTTTCATGCAATTTTTTCTGCAATTTGGTTATATTTTTAGTAACTTTTAAGGCTACAGTGTTTGTTTTTACTTTTCTGTTGTCAACAAATAAAAGATTTTGATGACATTGAACTTCTGTCATCTTAAATTTCAAACCAAACAATTTATTAACAAAACTAGAGGAACTTTTTACCAATTTCACGCTTCACAGATAATATTATTCAGGTGAATAACTTTAATTATGCAACATAGGGATTAAAAAAAACTATTTTATTTCTTACAACTTGTTTCCTTTTGTAAATGAATAATATGTATTACATACTTGGATTAGGTATTAATTGATTTTGTTGTACTTAATACATAATATTATAATTTTCTCAAATTATAATCTAACATCTTTAATCTAATATCTGATAATTCTACTCAAAAAATTACATTTAATTTGTAAAAACAAACATAACCTAAAATTTATGCTATTTTGTCAAAGTTTCTGTCTATTTCATGTCAGTTTATGCAATTGTTTGCACCGTGTAATCACTTTATTGCAGAAAGTTAGTTGCAACTTATTGCACAAGTTCTTGCGCAAGAAATTGTGCAATTAATTGCGCAATTACTTGCATCGTGTAAAGTGGCTATTAAGTATAGAAAAATATATTGTAAATGGTATATCGACTAATCAGTAACATAGACTTCAGCAACTCCAAGAAAAAAAAAAGAAGAAGAAAAAACGACAAAAAAATTTGTTAACTAGTAAAAAATTCCAGGAACCCGATAATCGAAACGCCATTTCATAATGTTTAATTCCCAGAGTTTAATTATTGAATTTTAAATTTATTAATACATTTATCTAAAATATAAAAAAAATAAAGAAAATGAGTTATTATACAGGTGTATATTCTTTTGGCAACAACCGCGTTTTTTCAATTAAAAATATAGTGCATAATATTTAATAAACAAATTCAATATCTCATAAATTTTTAAATACTTTTTGACCAATTTTTTTACTTCATACTGGTAATATATTTTTAATAATACAATTTCTCCTATAAAACAAAATATTTTATAGTTGTTATTTAAAACGCAAATAATAATTTTTTGAAAATTTGTTTTTAAAGTTTTATATATTATAATTATTTAAATAAATAGGGGGTCAAATTTAATTTGGTAAGTTTTAAGTGAGAGATTTATGTAAATTACCTCAGCAGTTAAAAAAGTAAATATTGTGCAAAAATGACCCCTTTTTATTTATTTAAACAATGATCCACTCATATAGTCCAAGTAATGAAGCTTAAAATAGGGCAAAACCTCGCAATTTTTACAGACTGGATCGATTTGCTTGAAAATTTGAAAATAAGTAGGGGATAGCCCAAGGATCAAAATCTATATCATGCCGAAAGGCGCTTTTACCATGGGGGTGGATGCCGCCCCATCTCGGGGGTGGAAATTTTTTATCATATTTTAATCGCAAAAGTTGGTAAATACGTCCATTCTATGCAAAAAACGTTCTATACATTTTTTTGCTAAAATTGATAGTTTTCGATTTATTCGCTATCGAAAGTGTTTGTTTTATATCGAAAAAATCAATGTTTTTAATAACTTTTCTGTTAATAACTCCAAAAGTCTTCGTACTATCAACAACAATCAATAACAAAAATGTACCTTTTGAAAAAATGAACAAAACCATTTGAAGAGCCCAGGGCTAAAAGGATGAGGATCCAAAAAACAAGTTTTGAGAAATTAGGTTTTTAAGTTTTAAAACTAAATATAAAAATTATTAACAAAAAAGGCACTTCATTTTGGTTACTAATTAATGCAGTAACTTACAGGGAACGAATAGGTTACGTTTTTGGGTTATTAATTTACAAATTACTATAAATATAAATTTATTTATCTTTTGATGTCATGAAATCTCAGGCTAAATGGATGATGGTCCACTAAAGTGTTTTAAAATGAAACTAAAAATACAGATAAGGTAATCTATATTTTGAAAAGTTGATTCATACAGATCTGCTCCTGTTGATTACACCAAGCTACAAACACAGTAGAAGATTGTTAGTAATGGATGCACTGAAAAGTTTTAAGCATGTGACAGTGCGTCAAACTATGCTTTAAACAGAATAACACCAATGTACACCAGAATAACAGAAAGCTGTAAATAAACCACATACCTATATAATAATATGTCTATGAAATAAACACAGCTAGGTATGTACATTAACAAGACATCTAGACAATAAACAGCACTAATAGTAGATACCTCTGTGGTCAGCAATCTGAACTAGGTGGACTGTCATTCTTTTAGCCTGCATATATGTTGGCTCTTCTTCGTCAAATGCTAAATATTGTAGTTTCAATGTCAAAAGACGAGAAAACTATGCATTTTTCGAGTACAACTTGTTCAAACTAGGCAATTTAAAGTACAGTAGAACGTCGATAATCCGAACTAATTGGTACAGGGTAGTTCGGATTATCAAACTGTTCGGATTATTGAACATATGTTCAAAATATACATACAAAGCTCATAAACAGTACATATTATATGTACATACGTTTTAGTTAAAAGGAATAAAACACCTGCATAATAAACAAATATATTGTATGTATTTCTGCATAAACAAAACAAAAATCCGCGGTCATATTTTGCCCATATTGTCATATTAAATCCAAAAACTCGGTCCGTGATCATGCATATTTTTTAATTTTATATGTTTTTTTGTGTTCGGATTAGCGATCGTTCGGGTTACCAGGGTTCGGATTATCGACGCTCTACTGTACTTAAAAATATCTGTCTTTCAAAATAAAAAAAAGTCTCTAGCTCAAAAATTAAGTGACTTATAATGAAGAGAATGTCAGTCCCCATTTTTTTCAGCGAAAAAGTGATCGCAAGCAACCTCCTAATCACCACCCTAATTAAAATTGACTACGACTAACTGACTTCAAACTGTACACATCGTTATTGTTGGTTTCTCTGAAAAGTGACATTTTATGTGGTTTTTAAGCATAATTTATTGTGTTATTTGATATCTACATGAAGCTCAGAAAGCAGCCTATTTGGTGATGTAGTAATTAAAATCTCTTAGCATATTCTCAAAAATTTGAATAATTCATCTAGTTTTCAATAAATATAATTTAATAGTCATTAAGGAGTATTACAAAAAACCAACAAGATAATCAAGAACCAGTCTGATATTTATATTTCCAAACATGAATAATTGTTATAAATGTGATTTAATGGATTGTGATGAAAAAAAAATGTGTGTGTACTTTGAACGCACGTAAGAAGTTATACTTATAACAGAATAAAACACACACAAACACATTGAAAAATGCCACAAATTATTTCTGAACAATAATTGTTGGAAACATTTTAATTAAATACCTATTTTCTTAATAAAAATTATATTATAATATACTTACAATCATAAAATGTATAAAAAAAAATAAAAAAATAAAAGTTTGTATTGGGGATTGAACCCACATACATTGTGTTTGAATTCCAGCTCCTTTAGATATCGGCTACGGGGGACATAATATGCATCTTACTGGAAGATAGAGCAACTGAACAACTTGACAGTTCCGAATTTAACCACATTAGTAGTTTGATGTCTACGGAATTCAAATATTACAACACAACAAAACAGAGCAAGAAAACAATATTAGATGAATATTTTTAGAAATTTTGTTGGTTAGGTAGGTTTATTTTACATACATACTAGGTAGGTTTAGTTTACATTTTCCAAATAGGTTATGTAATTTTTTATTGCGATACTGAAACATTTACAATTATTATTACGTACCTGTTGCTTTTAAAAACTATTTAAAAAGTCATTCAATTAAAAACTTTTTTGTTTCTGTCCTCACAACAATAAAACTAATATATTATACAACATTTGTTTACCTCCATATTGAACAATTATTATTGACAGATCATTTCAACACCCAATCAGAGCCC
Organism: Diabrotica virgifera virgifera; assembly: GCF_917563875.1. NCBI lineage: Eukaryota > Metazoa > Arthropoda > Insecta > Coleoptera > Chrysomelidae > Diabrotica > Diabrotica virgifera. Next base: position 132,342,210 of record NC_065445.1, on the reverse strand, counting down.
GTATAATGACTAATACCAGACTCTCGATGTGCGCATGCGCGCAGATTAATAATAAATAATCACCCTCAATCGCGCCTAAAGAAGTCTAACTTCAAAATTCCATTAGTTGTGATATCTGTAGCAGATTTATTCATCGTAAGTGTAGTGACCTTTCTCCAACAGAGTTCAAAGTAATGGAATTTAAAAAGCAGCTTTCTTTGAAATTTTTTTGCAACGATTGTCAGGAAGGGTTACTATATATTCCAAAACTTATTAAAAAAGTGAATGATCTACAATTACAATTTAATGAGCTTCGTAATGAGTTTATGCAGACTCAAAAATTAAATACTGACGAAATAATTAGTGAATTGAATGAGCGTCAAATTAGATCGAAAAATATAATGATTTTAATTTACCTGAGAACAGCAATGCGGTTGATGATATCCACTCTGTCCAAGAAATTTTCAAGCAAGTTTCAGATGAAGAAATTCCGATTATTAAGGCAATCAGAATGGGAAAGAAAAATAATAGAAATGAAAAGCAGCCATTGAAAGTAATATTATCGAATACCCATGATGTACTAGCTGTTATTAAGAATAGAAAGAATATAAATAAAGACAAGAAGATTTTCGTCAATGTAGACCAAACTCCTATGCAGGTAAAACAATATAAAGATCTCAAAGCAGAACTTAAACTACGCCAAGATCAAAGTGAGAATAACTTAATTATAAGATATGTAAACAATATTCCAAAAATTGTCCCAAAAAACTTTTAGTCAGTGTCAATTCCTCAATATTTATTATCAAAATGTTAGAGGCTTACGTTTACGTACCAAATTATCTATATTGAAGCGCAATATTTCACAACAAATTATAATATTATTTTTACTGAAACTTGGTTAAATGGTGAATTTCATGATGGAGAATTAGGTTTCGATGACTATAATGTATACAGAAGAGATCGTTCCGCAGATACGAGTACCTTACAAAGAGGCGGTGGAGTTTTAATTGCAGTTCACAGGTCCCTCACAAGCCGTCAGTTGGACACTTCTCGAACCATTGAAAGCTTGTTTGTTGTAGTTAGTAATAATTGTCCTAAAGTGATAGGTAGTGTTTATATACCGCCAAAGGCATCATTAGATGTATTTGAAACATTTTTTCAGGATTTAGACGCACTTACCGAAGAATATTCTAAAGCTTGTTTTCATATATTTGGCGATTTTAATGTTCCTAATTGTGACTGGCGAACGAATAATCTGGCATCTGAAACTACACCTAATGTACAAGCTAATCCTCTTGAAACTAATGCTATTGTTTTGCAGATTGCAGAAGTGCAGCAGATTCTGCACTCTCTGATTGGACTAGAATATGATGCGGCTGTATTTTCGTTTTGCAACGAAATTGAAAATTGTTATTCATTTTTGATTTGCCTGTTTACTCTTATTGGAGTATGAAGGGAACCATTCTCGTTGGAACTTTACCGCGCTGAGCAGATGGGACGTGAATTATAAATTGTAAAATTCCCTCATCTTCCTTAGTCTCAGCATCCGTTATGGCTTGCAAATTGAAGAAGCCTCGGAGGTGTAACCAGAGAATGTTCCCATTGTTTTCAATCTGGTGGGATGTGGAGCAGCATTATGTTGTTTTATATGCCATTAGATTGAAAACTTAGTCTTCTGCTAGCAGTTGCCGCTAGGGCATCTATGCCACTTCGTTCGTTGCAATCCGTGACTACACGCCGGGGTTTGTTTTGGTTGGATCAGAGAGAGCAGCATATGTGCCTCCTGATGAGAGACTAATAAGTTTCGAAACCGGTGGAGGTGCTTACTGCACTCTCTGATTGGACTAGAATATGATGCGGCTGTATTTTCGTTTTGCAACGAAATTGAAAATGGTTATTCATTTTTGAATTATGTAAATGTTTATATTACTGAATAGAGAATTGAAGAACCTTTCAAATGAGCTAGCACACGACCTCTATTCTCATTTAAAAAAATTATCGATTACGTCATCAAGTCCAGATGGATGACGTCACTAGTATACCATATATGCCACAATATCATAACTTAAAAATAAAAATCGACCTGTTTCGGTATTTTTGTGCTCATATTCACACGACCCCTATACTCATTTAAAAAAATAGTCGATTACGTCATCACGCCCAGATGGATGACGTCACTAGTACGATATATATGTCAAAAAATCATAATTAAAAAATCAAATAACTCTTGTATTTTACATTGTTTTTTTCTAATTCTGTAAATAAAGCAGTTTAGAGGGGGGTCAAAATATAGTGAATAACCCTGTGGATCCATTGGGATTGACCGACCGGCTCTGTCCCGTCATACAGCTGACCGACTATAATAACTTTTATTTATATTCAATTTAGAATGTTTGTACTGATTTTCAGCCTTAGTAAATGGATTTAATTGTCACAGTAATCAACTGTGAACTAACTAGCTTTAGTAAATTCAAAGAAATTTTTCAGCGCTGCCTCTTGGACTATATGGAAAGTGTAGAAAGTGCGAGTGAAAATCAAGAAGCGAATAGAGAAGAAAGAAATAGTAATGGTTTTCAAGAATCTAAGCGTTACCCTACGCGTGTTAGCAATAAACCAAAATTGTATAATGATTTTGTGTTACGGTCTATTGTTTATGGTAGGGGAGCCCAAACGGGGATTTTTGCAGTCACTCGACTGCGTCAGATTATCATATGGGGAGAAACCTTGTAACTTGTAAATGTACCTCTACCATATATTGCATCTTAATACAGGGGAGTTCGTTAAGGGGGGCCCAAAAAAAACTATCCTTAGAAAAACTCGAAATGGTCAGATTAAGATAAGGTAAGTTAAGTACATGCAGAACAGTGTATCTTTCAAAAATCTGACGGTTTGAGTGGGGCGTAAGGAAATGGGTGTCACGAAGTTTCAAAAGAAAAACGCGAATATGTCGAGAAATAAACGTCAGATAGAAAAACTAAAAAATACGTATTTAATATTTTTCAAAAATCTATCGATTGATACTAAACACGACCCCCACAGAGAGGGCTGGGGGGTAAATTTCAAATATTAAATAGGAACCCCGCGATATTTCGCAAAATGGACATCAGACCGAAAAACTGAAAAATATAGGTACGTATTAAATATTTTTGAAAAATCTATCGAATGACACCAAACACCACCCTCGAGGAGGTGGGGTGAGGGGATACTTTAAAATATTAAATATGAGCCCCCATTTTCTATTGCAGATTTGGATTCCTTACGTAAAAATAAGTTACTTTTATTTGAGGCATTTTTTCGAATTATGGATAGATGGCGCTATAATCGATTATAAACGATTGTTGGAAATGGAAAATTAAATTAAAAATGGAGTCCTCCCCTACTATTAGCTTATCTACTTTTAATGTTGAGAAGGAGAGTGTTAGAATACACAACATTAAGGGCCGGTTGTTCGAACGCTAATCAACAATGATCATTATCAAATATTTAATTACTGGCACCAAAACTGTCAATGTCAACTTTGTTTGTGTTGCTGAAAACATAATTAATTACAATTATGATATTTATTATTAATTATGTTAATAATTATTGTTATATTAATTGATTATAGACTCCACAGACTTTTTAACAACCCAAAAAAAGTTGACATTGACAGTAATTAATTATTTGATAATGATCATTGTTGATTAGCGTTCGAACAACCGGCCCTAAAAGTAGATGTTATTCTATAGTTAAGATTTATGTCTTGACTGACAGTTCTAAAGTAATGTCAAGAAAAATATAAAATAGAATGTCAGCATAGCATAGAATGAAAGCAAAAATCTTGTATAGGACTTTTCATCGATTGTCATTTGTTTCGATCTTCTGTCATCTGTCACAAAATATTAATATATCTACTTCATACGTCTTTGGTTTGTATCATTGGTATATGCCAAGAACGTATGACGTAGATATATTAATATTATGTGACACATGACAGAAGCTTGAAACAAATGACTGTAAGTGAAAAGCCCTATTGTCCTGTAATTAGACAAGGCGAAAACGGCGGTTTCTTTGCAGAAAATACTCCCATGATGAGATTTTTTTGCATAATCACATTCGTGAAACATTCCAGAATAAGATTCAAGAAGTCGCCCACGCGAAATGTGGTCCAAATTTTTTTAACAATTTTTTTAATCAAATTGCAAAAATCAATATTTTTGGCCCAGACAATTTTTTTTTAGGTTTCTTGGACTATTCTGGATAATACAGGTATCTTATAGGTTTGTTCCAACTCGATACAAAACCGTTCTTGAACGGTTATAAGTATGCGTAGTAACGAAATATGTGTTACTGCGCATAATTATTCGTTATTGCGCATGCGCGTAACGATTCAAGAACGGTTTTGTATCGAGTTGGAACAAACCTTATAATTTTTCTCTAAAGTTGATAGTTTTCGAGGTAAAAGCATTTTAAAATTGAAAAAACGAAAATTGACAATTTTCAAGGCTTAATAACTCGGTTAAAAGTCAGTACTATAAAAGTCAGAAAGTGACTAAATCAGAGTTTAAAGCCCCCCTACAAGATCCTGAAGAAATTTGTGTAATTATTTGATTACTAAGCTGTTATTATTTTTAAGTAAAATTAATGAGCGCCATGCACGTATTATTAGGCGGCCGTCCATGATGAGTGCGAAAGAGATGCCATTCAGGCAGTCCAGTGGCGCATCTGACTCGCACTCACATTTACAGCCGCGAGTTATAGTACAACGACCGCTACCATCCAGTATATTCTACCACGTGGAATCAACACGATGCTACGCTACGTCGCAGCGTTGAACATTCTGGACCTAATTGCGACGTATTAGACAGCAAGATCAGCAATTATAAAATTATAAAACACCATGTAAAAGTCAATATTTTTCAGTCTGATTAAAATCTCTAAATAAAAGTCTAATTTAAATGTTAAAGTAAAGTCTGATTTTAAATTATTGAGTTGTATCTAAAATCTTTGTTTGTCGAAATAAAAGTTTTAATTGTGAAGATCAGTTTTTTAAAAAAGTGTTTTTCCAAAGAACATTCATAATTGGCGCAGTCAGTAGGATAGTGGAAGAGTCTTTACAGATCCTCGTCACTTTTAAGTGTTTGTCCTCTGTTCCAAGAACCAGCCCCAGGGAAACCGTCTGCAGAGTTCACCCGAGGGAATTAGCAGTTAGGAGCCTTCAGGAGCAAAGGAATGCACATCGGCATCGTCTTTATCCTGTAAGCGATTTTTATTATTACTTAGAATTAAGAAGATTAATTTTTGAAAGAGATATTATTAAATCAGACTCCTCTGAGTCCTTAGATTGAATCAGAGCTAGATTAAGAAGATAAAAACAAAGATTTGAATAGATTAATAGAAAGATTAAAATAATTTAGAAATATCTCCTCTAAGTCCTTAGATTGACTTTAGAGACAGATTTAGAAACCAGATTTAAAGAAAAATTTGAATAGCTTAATAAATACTATATATACTTTTAAGCTGTATCAACAATTACTTAGAATTACATACTGTAAATGCCGACATTAAAAGAAGCAAACAGAAATTTTTCTGTCAACAAGCTCTTACAACATTTTTAGCAGGCCTACGAGAACCAATGGGCTCTGTTATCAGAGCAATGAGACCAGGAAGTTTAGCTACGGCGATACAATACGTACAGGAAGAAAATAATGTGAGATATCTTCAAAAAATCAAATAAGTCAACCTTCAACATCAGGAAGAAGCGAAAATTATCAAGAACGCCGACCTCAGAGACAGAAAATGCCTTAACCTGTTCAAAAACCATTTTATCAACAGCAAAATTTTGCACCACCGCAATGGCAGCAACCAATCAGGCAATTCTACCCACAGAATCAGTTTCAACAACGATATCGACAACAAAACTTCAACCAATTTTGACAAAATTCAAACCCTCCAGCATTCAGGACCCAGAACCAGTCAAATGTATGGGCACCCAAACCCGGACAGCCAAAGCAGTCTAGACCAACACCTATGAGTGGAATATCAGAAACCACAACCGGAGGCCGTCAAAAATTTACACCAAATTACCGAGCACAACCAAAATTCACCGTAGAAGAACTTTACAATATACAATGCCAAGGAGATGAGCAAGAAGAGAATGCCGACTACAATGATTACTATGAACCTGAATATGAAAATTTTCTACAAGATACATACGAAAATCAACCAACCGAATACGAAGAAAACGTAAATTTTCGAGAGGACCCACCAGAAGCAGCCGAAACGTAATTGAACCACCTTATATTGAAATTTCTGAGCCTTCTTTACGACTTTTAATCGATACAGGATCCACAAAGTCATTTCTTAATCCAGAAATAGCTTCTTCATATTTTCCAAATTATATAAAACACGAACCCTTCGTCGTCACATCAATTTTTCAAAATTAATCCCAACAATATTGTGCTGAAATTCCTTCATTTTCAGAATTTAATTCTGACAGCAAAATGAAATTTTATCTCTTCAAGTTTCACAAACTCGACAATCTAAAACTCTTCGAAGCCCAATTAAACTTTCCTAAATCCCTTCTAGTTACAAAAGATTCTACAATCCCTATCAAATATTATGAAACAAACAAAACACAATTTTATTCCATCCATTTGGAACCAAATTTAATTAGCCAAGTCAAAATTCCAGTCAAAGAAGAAAAAGGAACCATCATTATTCAAACTAAAAAAGTACAAGGCGTCGTAGTACGAGAAGCCCTTACTAACGCCGAGAACCACCTCGCCTGGACCGAAATTGCCAACTTCACGTCAGAACCCATTCACCTTTCTCTTATGGAACCACTCGAAATCCAGGAAATAGACATTCAAGATTTCCATATATATTCCATGGAAACAACCTCCGGACCAGACTACAGACAAGATATCGACGACTTAATTAAAACCGAACATCTTAACGAAGAAGAAGAGGATCAAGTTCGTCAGCTATGCCGAAAATTCTCCGATATATTTCATCAACCAGACACTCCTCTCAGCTATAGTAACGAAGTTAAACACCACATCAGAACCAAGGATGAAGAGCCTGTATATACGAAATCATACCGGTATCTGTATGTGCACAAAAAAGAAGTAAAGAAACAAATCTCTTCAATGTTAGAGCAAGGGATCATTCGACCAAGCCAATCGCCATGGTCCTCGCCCGTTTGGATTGTGACAAAGAAACCAGATTCATCCGGTAAAATAAAGTGGAGGATAGTGGTAGATTATAGAAAGGTCAACAAGAAGACAATTGACGATCGATACAGAATTCCTCACATTAGCGATATTTTGGACAAATTGGGAAGATGTCAATATTTTACGACCCTCGACTTAGCGAGCGGATTTCATCAAATCGAGATGGCTGAAGAAGACATTCCCAAAACAGCATTTAATGTGGAAAATGGACACTATGAATATTTAAGAATGCCATTTGGAATTAAGAACGCTCCGTCCACGTTCCAACGTATGATGGACAACGTATTGAAGGGGCTTCAAGGAGAAATATGTCTCGTCTATATGGATGACGTAATAGTATACTCAACATCACTACAGGAACACATAGTAAATCTCACAAAAGTATTCCAACGATTAAGAGAAGCCCGACTAAAAATCCAAGTTGACAAATGCGAATTTTTAAAAAAGCAAATTAATTTTCTGGGACACGTAGTCACACAAGAAGGAATAAAACCGAATTCAGCGAAAATTGAAGCAATAGAAAAATATCCAATACCGAAAACAGCAAAAGAAATTAGAGGATTCCTTGGACTCTTGGGATATTACAGAAAGTTTATTCGAGACTTCGCAAAAATCACAAAACCTTTAACAAGATGCTTGAAAAAGGACGCAAAGATCGAACATACACCCGAATTCGTAGAATGCTTTGAAACATGCAGGAACTTATTAATGAATGAGCCTTTATTGCAATATCCAGATTTTTCCAAACCGTTTAATCTCATAACAGATGCCAGCAATTTTGCTATCGGAGCAGTACTTTCCCAAGGACCAGTTGGCAGTGATAAACCAATTGCCTTCGCTTCCAGGACACTAAATGAAACTGAGACCAAATACTCAACAATAGAAAAGGAAATGCTAGCAATGGTGTGGGCAACTAAGTATTTCCGACCCTACCTATTTGAAAGGAAATTTAAAATACTTTCAGACCACCGTCCCTTGTAATATCTATTTTCCCTAAAGGAACCCAACTCTAAACTAGTACGTTGGAGATTAAAATTAGAAGAATTTGACTACGAGGTAATTTACAAAAAAGGAAAAGCTAATACCAATGCCGACGCACTGTCTCGAATCGAAATTCACACAAAGGAAACTAAGGACATCGATTCACAAATTAAGGAAGTCTTTGACAACTTAGTAGACATGGAAGACGATGGATGGTCAACGACGAATAATCCAGATGCAGATCGAATAATCGACGAGATTGTAGTAGAAAAAGCAACAGAATTAATCCAAAAAAACATCCCAGAAGGCACTGTTGAAAACGAAGATCAAAACATCCAAGAAGACACTGTTAAAAACGAAGATCAAAACATGGATGAAGACGGAAATGAAACAATACATACAGCAGTAGAAAACCCAATTCTTGGTATACCTATTTCAGAAAAACCACTTAACTTCTACAATAACCAAATTATAGTCAAAATCGTCAACTACAATTCACGACCTCCAGCAGTTATACAAACCTTTCCGAATAAAAACGATATCATATTCAGCTATCCAAAGATCAGTTAAAAGCTGATACCATAAAAATTTTTAAGGAACACCTCAACCCGAAAAAGAAGTATGCAATTTTATTTGAAGCAGAAGAAGACATTTTTGCAGAAATTTGCGAAATTATCAGAAAAATTTTCAAAAACAACGCATATGACTTAGTAAAATGTAATCTTTTATTGGAAGAGGTTAATCTAGAAGAACAACAAAAAGAAATTATAAAAAACTATCATGAAGGTAAAACGAACCATAGAGGAATAGCTGAAACAGAAAGCCAAATAAGAAGAAGATATTACTGGCCTAATATGAAGAAAGACATAGAAGATATCATAAACTTCTGCGATATATGTCAAGAAAATAAATATGACAGACTTCCTCCCAAACCAAAATTTATGGTTACACCAACTCCCACTAAACCACTGGAAATAGTTCACATCGATTTATTCCAGGCTGATGGACAGAAGTTTCTAACCATAATAGACGCATTTTCGAAGTATGGACAAGCCTATCCAATAAATGGAGGAAACGCAATCAATGTACTCAACGCCCTACTAACTTTATAACCCATCATGGACTCCCAACAATGATAGTAGCCGATAATGGTACAGAATTCAAAAATGGAGTAATACAAGAATTCGTAGATTCCCATAAAATCTCAATCCACTATACGACACCAGAGAATCCGCAATCCAACGGGATGATTGAGAGATTTCATTCTACATTAATCGAACATCTTCGAATCCTAAGGAACACCAAGGCAAAGCTCCCGATAAAAGAACAAATGCTATACGCTATAATTGGGTACAATAATTCCATACATTCCGCAACGAAGTTATGACCCATTGACATATTAAACGGCCATATCGACGCAAAAGATCCCTTTGACGTTGACATACAGAAAGTAATACTGAATAATTATATTCAGAATCATAGAGACATAACAAAGGAATTATACAAGGAAGTAAATCAGCATATACAAGAAAATAAAAATAAAGTCATCGAAAATAGAAACAAATCGAGACAAGACCCTATTACGTATAAACCAAGTACAATAATTTATACCCGAGAAACAGTCACTAGGAATAAATTACTTCCACGATATTCTGCAAAACTTATAAAGAAAAATAACGAAGTTACTGTAAAAACATTAAAAGCTACAGTACATAAGAAGAACATAAAACATCAACCTAAATCAAAAACTAATTCGGAACCTTCCCCACAAGATCTGCCAGACGATAGGAAAGAAATTAAAGATAAAGAAACTGAAAAACAAACCAGAAATAATTCCCCTCAACCTGGGACAAGCAAGGATTTAGATTACTAACAGACAACAACAAAAAAATGATAAAGAAAAAAAAATAAATTTAGCTTTTCAAAATATCCAGAGTTATTAAATTCAAGAGCAAACGTTCCAGATAAATCGCGAATACTTCCCAAAAATTAGGACTACAGAAATTGAAACCATTCAGGATAGACCACATCTCTTTAGAAAAATTCCATAAACTCTCCGAAGGAAGAAGAACATCCAGAAAAAAATAACCCAAAATTATGGAACCATAGCCATAGCCATTTTTTGGTTAACTCCTGTATAGATTTTTATTAAAATTATTTGCCTTGTATATGTTACAGATACAAAAAACAAATTCTAGCAACGAAATTCCAAGAGATGCTAATCCAAAAGTTTTGTTCATCCCTTACAAAACTTCTTCAGGGGATGGAGTAGTTATAGTACAACGACCGCTACCATCCAGTATATTCTACCACGTGGAATCAACACGAGGCTACGCTGCGTCGCAGCGTTGAACATTCTGGACCTAATTGCGACGTATTGGACAGCAAGATCAGCAATTATAAAATTATAAAACACCATGTAAAATCAATATTTTTCAGTCTGATTAAAATCTCTAAATAAAAGTCTAATTTAAATGTTAAAGTAAAGTCTGATTTTAAATTATTGAGTTGTATCTAAAATCTTTGTTTGTCGAAATAAAAGTTTTAATTAGTTCAGTTTTTAAAAAAAGTGTTTTTCCAAAGAACATTCATAATTCGCGTCAATACGACTTCACCGCTCATTATTAATAAATAAAAATAACAGTTTAGTAATAAATTAATGACACAAATTTATTCAGGTTTATAAAAAGGGGGCTATAAATTTCATTTAGTCACTTTCTGACTTCCATAATACTAATCTTTAACCGAGTTATTAAGTCTTAAAAATGGCCATTTTCGCGTTTTTCAAATTTTAAATTGCTTATAACTCGAAAACGATCAACTGTAGAGAAAAATTAAAAGAGACCTTTTGTGTCCAGAATTGTCCGAAAAATCTTAAAAAAAAATTGTCTGGGCCGAAAATATTGATTTTTGCAATTTGATTTAAAAAAAATTGTTAAAAAAGATTGGACCACTTTTCGCGTGGGCGACTTTTTGAACCTTATTCTGGGGTGTCTGGTGTCTCACGAATGTAATTATGCAAAAAAATCTCATGGGAATATTTCTTCTAACGAACCCGCCGTTCTCGCCGTCTCTAAATTGAGAATGAATAAATTATAAATGTTGATGGGCAATGCGCCTAACTTAAATTTGAGAAGTATTTTAAGATGAACTGAGAAACTGGGTAATAATTAAATGTTTTAACAGTAAAATACACTTGTTTTGGTAACATATTAGTACTTTACTAGGATTCATATGCATTATGAGATTGACTTTTTGTACACATACTATATGTGAAGACCTTTATACATTCTGTGCATGAAGAGCGATGAGTACCTGTTTTTTATGAGCGCTGTGATTTCATTTGATGGAGTAAATGCCAAATACATGGAAACCTTTATTTTGAAAACTTTAACATTTTTAATATTCCATACATTATTAACATTTTACCTATACCATGTACTTAAATTTTTTAATGGTTTCATTGTTTTTAATAGAATATTTGTTACTTACATTCATCCCTTTCTCTGTGAAACCATATATGTTTTAAATCAGTAGAATAATCAGTTCGGTAACTAATTGGAATCGTCCAATTAGTAGCACTAGAAAAGTGAAAAAATAAGTTTATTAAATGAAATCAAGTAAATTGTAAAGCAGTAATAAATGACACGTAATCAAGCACCGACAAGTTCAATCATCATAACAATTTATTAAAAATCCTTATCTTCTTCTTTCTCATAATCCTTAGTGCCCTTCAGGGCGTCGGATGTCGGGTTCCGCCCTCTATCCATTTATTCCAAGCGCTTCTATTGGTGGCCAGGTTCTTCATATCCCTTATACTCATGTGTCTCTGTTTACCTATATCCTGGATCTGGTCCATCCATGTCTTCCTCGGCCTTCCCTTTTTTCTTTTGTTTCCCATTTTGGCTTCATGTACCTTCTTTGTAAGTCTCTTTTGCTGCATTAGTTGTGTGTCTAACCCAGCTCAATTGTTTGTTTTCGAAAAAATTAAGTTTATTAAATGTAATCAAGCAGAAACAAGTAAAAAGCAGTAATAAATGACACGTAATCAATCACCGACAAGTTCAATTATTCAAAATCCTTTATAAAATGTACATTATATTAAAAAATACCCTTTCAAGCTGCACCACAGAATGTTTTCGGAATGACATTTCCATCAACAGTGCTGCTTACAAGGTATACATGGTTGAGCCACCAAAAATATCTGGGTGAAAACTCTCTAAATTGTATAAAGTTATAATAAACTTACATTACATTTAATATCTTGGGATGTTGTTCTGAAGCTATTTTCTTGTGGCATTTTTATAATCAAGTAAATTCAAATGGGAAATAAGCCACAATTTTACCTAAAAATGATTTTATTAACGTTTCGACGCCCAAGTCGGGTGTCGTTGTCAAAATACAAAATAATACTAAATAAACAAAAATGGTGTTGCTTAGTAAAAAATTCTTCTAATAATTTATTTAATCTGACTCATTTATATCGGCAATTCAGACATGTATTATACATTTTAAAGTAGACGACTTTAAAATGATATTGCCAATATTGATGAGTTGCGTTCCTGGGACGACTTTACTAAAAGATAGTTCATTCGATTACATGAAATCAATCCCAACTCAAGAATATCCGCCACAAAAAATCATAGCATGTGATCTGTCTTTAAAAAGACAACCAAATGCAACGGTGGCACTGAAATTCTCGCGTTAGAGATTCCATAGTAAATCACGAGGGAAAACCAGGAAAAACCTCGTGATACTATCCCGACATCGTAAGTATTTGGGTTTACATTTAGTTTATTCTCAAAAATAATACCAAATTCTGACTTGATATTTTAAATTTTAAATAATACTAAAATACTAAATATGTACTAACTCGATATGTTACTGATTTACTAATTGTGGTATTTTCTTTCTATTGACTTCCTCCTTTAATATGGGTAACCACATCCTACTGCATTCTACCGAGGAATTTGCGACACAATTGGTTTCATTTAGCATAATTAGAGCCACTTCTTTGATTTTTCTCTTTTTACTATCTGCTTCTTTCAGGACTATACTTGAATCTCTCCACTGAACTCTATGTTCATTATCCCATGCGTGTTGACATATTTGAGATCTATCAAATTCTCTATTTTTTATATAGGACTGATGTTCATTTACTCTAACGTCTAATGGTCTTGACGTTTCACCTATATAAAATTGTTCGCATTCACAAGGTATTTTATAAATACAATTCTTTGTTCTTTCTTGTTCACTGTTAGGTTTAGTTTTAGATAGAATAGATCTCAATGTGTTTGTTGTTTTGAATGTTGTTGATATGTTGAATTTATTTCCTATTGTTTTAAGTTTCTCGGATAGTCCTTTTATATATGGTATTGATATTTTCCTCGTATTATTTCTTGTGAATGTTGTAGGATCCCGTTCTAAGTTGTTCTGTTCCATTCGATCCAATCTTGATAATTCCTTATTTATAAACGATATGGGATAATCATTTTTTAATAAAACAGATGTTAACAATTGTTTTTCTTCTAAAAATGAATTTTCGTTAGAACAAGTAATTTTGGCTCTATCATATAAGGATTTAATGATTCCCTTTTTAACGTTGATGTTATGATTTGATTTGTAATTGAGATATCTGTTGGTGTGTGTTGGTTTTCTATACACTTGAGTCTCATATCCAGTATCCTTCTTTGAGACCAAAACATCGAGGAAAGGTAGGGTGTTATTGTATTCCTTTTCCATTGTAAGCTTTATTGTCTCTTCTTGATCGTTTATAATATTCAGGAACGTATCCAACAATTCCGATCTATGAGGCCATATGGAAAACACATCATCTACATATCTCCACCATACTGTGGGTTTTAAATTTTGTTTAGAAATGATATTAGTTTCGAAATCCTCCATAAATATATTAGCCAATAATGGAGATAAAGAAGAGCCCATTGCGAGACCAAAATTTTGTTTATAGTGACACCGTTGCATTTGGTTGTCTTTTTAAAGACAGATCACATGCTATGATTTTTTGTGGCGGATATTCTTGAGTTGGGATTGATTTCATGTAATCGAATGAACTATCTTTTAGTAAAGTCGTCCCAGGAACGCAATTCATCAATATTGGCAATATCATTTTAAAGTCGTCTACTTTAAAATGTATAATACATGTCTGAATTGCCGATATAAATGAGTCAGAGTAAATGAATTATTAGAAGAATTTTTTACTAAGCAACACCATTTTTGTTTATTTAGTATTATTTTGTATTTTGACAACGACACCCGACTTAAGCGTCGAAACGTTAATAAAATCATTTTTAGGTAAAATTGTGGCTTATTTCCCATTTGAATATACTTGAATATCTTGGGATGTTTGAACTTATATTTGATTTTACATCATTGCAACGCAGAACTCCCAATTATGTGGGTTGCTGGCCCTGAGGGAAATCTTCACTAATTGAACTCACAATATAATTTTTTTCTGATTTATGGTATATGGTATATGGTTCCGACTACAGGAAATTTTTTCCTTGTGGATTTTTCAATCATAACCTTAATCGTCGTCATGATATAAATACGCTACGTAATGATATAGAGAGTAGTAGCAACTTAAAAATACTTTGATTGCTGTTTAAATGTGAAACGGTTCAAAAAAACTAAATTATTTTGCCTCATCCAGAAACCAAAAATTGTAAATGTATTGTAACACATTTTTGTCTCACCCTGTAGACATAAGAATAAATTCAAGGTGTCCCGAATTTCTGTTGCGAAAAAACGTGAGAATAATTCAATATGGAATTGTAGTTTATCTGTTTTGTTAAAAAAAAAGTCGTTATATTATTTTGCAGTTATATATAAATCAGGTTTCCTGTGTTTATACATATAACCATTTTTGTACTTGTTATGTAAATTTAGTGAAAAGTGAGTGCTTTGGACATTAACAACGAGAAGAATAAGGACAGAACTATCTCCAACAAGGTATTTTCTGTAAACTTTTTTATTTTATAACAAATTGGTCTCTTATATTTTATATCTACAAGAGATCCATCATTTTCTTTTTTATTTCTATTTTAATTAAAATTTGGTTCATTTTTCAATTATGTTTTTTTACTATTAGTTATTATCTGATCCCTTTCTCTTGGTCATAAATGATATTCAACTTAGAACACTAAGGTAGGTCATGCTATATTTATATTTATGTAAAATGTGTTATGATAACATCTCAAAATCTTATGATAACTACATATTTTTATTAACTTTTTATTTGAGTTACCTTTTTTTTTTAAGTTTTATGTATGTATGTATGTATGTATTCGTCTTTTATTTTCTTTTTGTCCAATGGCATTTTTGTCACATTTTTGGCACATTTTTGTCTCACGACGATTTACCGATGTTATAATTTACCCCCGAGCAATTAAATTTCTAATATATTTAAAGTCTTTTTAAGAATCCATCCCCTAGGTCTCTGAGACTTAGTAGCTACCGAGGTATTCCGAAAGTTACGTAGCACAAAGTATATTTTTATGATTGTTTAATTTGTCGCGCTACATAAAATGTCGCCCACCGTCGAGGCTTTGTCATTTGACGTTTTAATGGTTCCATATTTTGCTTGCCTTTGTTATCCAATAGAATTGCTACATAAAATAGCGCCCGATCGTGGGGTTTGTGTCCTTTTTGTTTTTTTTTGTCCTCGTTATTTAATACATAAATGACGCCGACAACGTGGGACAACATCTATTTCTTTTTTATAGTTCATAAATTTATTTCTTAATTGCCCTATCGTAGTATGCTTTTTCTCATGTGGATCTTTCAGTGCGTCACAGTTTTTCGATTTCTTTCTAACGCATTAAATTGTATGTGACAGAAAAAAACGCACGTAGGTGATTACATTTCGTCGGTGACATTTATAACATTTATTCTAATTGTCAATAGATGGCGCTATAATCGAAAAAAAATATTTACGAATTATAAAATATATCTACGAATATAATCTGTACAATTTATAAGACTATACAAATTAAAGGAAATTCCATTTTATAAATGCAATAAACACAATTGATTTGGTTTTATGTCAGATTTGTTTGTATGACAACTGTCAGATTTAACTAAAATGTAAGGTTAGAATAAATGTTATAAATGTATATTATCACGGACTTACCTTTTTTCTATCATTTGTGACGTACTGAAAAATGCTCATGAAAAGAAGCATACATAAATTTTCTATTCACATGTGTCCGTCTATTTAAAATTTCATTTTAGTATCGCAGTATTTTATAATCGCAGCGAGATCCATATTTTAGTATATTTTAGTTTAAGCGGCGAGCGACCTCGAATCGTCCGCATGTCTGATTTTCGTTCTCAGCCGATCAGCCTTTAGACAAGACAAAAACGGCGGGTTCGTTGAAAAAAATATTCCCATGAGATTTTTTTTGCATAATCACATTCATGAGACATACCAGAATAAGGTTCAAGAAGTCGCCCACGTGAAAAGTGGTCCAATTTTTTTTAATCAAATTGAAAAAATCAATATTTTCGGCCCAGAATTTTTTTTTGGTTTTTTGGACCATTCTGGACAAAGAAGGTTTCTTATAATTTTTTTCTGAAGTTGATTGTTTTCGAGTTATAAGCAATTTAAAATTGAAAAAAAAAAAACGAAAAGTGGCGATTTTCAAGGCTTAATAACTCTGTTAAAAGTTATTATTGTGATAGAAAGTGACAAAATCAAAGATTAAAGCTACGCCTACAGGATCCTCAAGAAATTTTTGTCATTATTTTATTACGAAGCTGTTATTTATAAGTAATAATGAGCTCCATGCACGTATTAGGCTGCCGTCAATGGTGAGTGCGAGAGAGATGCCATTCCGGCAATCAATGGTGCATCTTACTCGCACTCAGCTTTACAGCTGCGTCAATACGATCTTACCGCTTATTGTTAATAATTAAAAATAACAGCTTAGTAATAAATTAATGACACAAATGTGATCAAAATTATGTAGGGGGGGGGGGCTTAAACTTTGATTTAGTCACTTTCTGACTTTCATAATAATACTTTTTAACCGAGTTATTAAGTCTTAAAAATGGCCATATTAGCGTTTTTTAAATTTTAAATTGCTGATAACTCAAAATCTATCAACTTTATAGAAAAATTACAAGAGAACTTTTTTGTCCAGAATGGTCCAAAAAACCTAAAAAAATTTGTCCAGGCCGAAACAATTTATTTTTGCAATTTGATTAAAAAAATGATAAAAAAAATTTGGATCTCTTTTCGCGTGGGTGACTTCTTGAAACTTGTTCAAAAAGATCTCATGGGAACATATTTTCCAACGAACCCGCCGTTTTCGTGTTGTCTACTTTGACAGCGAGAATAAAAATCGTTCCTTGTTTACGAGGGTACAACAAACAGTTGTTGAACTATTTTATTGTCATTTTCGCCATATGTCGACCTTGTTGCTTTTCAGTGTTTTATTGTTAGATTTAATATTTTGTGTTGACGATTGATTAGTGAAAATAAATACTAGTATTTTCAAATTTTGTTACATTTTTCAAAGTTGCAAATGTGCCGACTAATTAGGGCAGTAATTAGGGCACTAAACATGCGATATTTTTATTCTATGCAACTTTCGACGAGATTCTTAGCAATCGATTTTATTTTGAGTTGACATTTTTGTGGTTCTAATGTTGATTATTGGAACAAATTTTTGTGTTTAACCCAAAATTATTTTGTGCATTTTGAATTGTGTATTTGTCTGTCAACTCAACTTATTGTTAAACCACTTTGTTAGTTTTGTACTACATTATATTGACCCAGTCAGAATTTATAGTGTTCTTTATTTTATTTTACGTCTTTTGAAGTTTTGCTGACGAATAGTAAACATTTTCTTTGCTTTTGGTTTGCTTTGGTTTCCTCTTGCTTCTGGGGCCTACAACTTTCGACCTCTTCTATTGGAAAGAGTTGTTATTTGGCAGTGTGAATGGTCAGACACTGGGAACGGCGAGGGATGAAATTAGCGGATTCCCGTTAGTTGGTCCGTCGGAAAGAGAAGTTTTTCATAGCTGCAATTCAGCAACAGATCCAGTGCTTTTCGGGATTATTGCGCTTTGTTAGTAAACTTATCACAAGCATATCTTTGAATTCAACCAGGTTTTAAGAATGTTTTGCTGTACAGGTATTTTTGATATGTAGTACATCTAAAATCATCATTTTAATTTTTGAACAGGACCGCAATTGACTATTTCAAATCTGGTTTATTAAGAAGAATAATTATTAAAGTATTCTTTATTTTCCTTTTAGGTTTTAATTTTATTAATTCATATGACTGCTTGCTTATTTCTTTCGTTTGTTCTTCATCTTTTATAAAATTCATTTTGCGTACTTGATTTTTGATATTTTTTTTGTCCGTTATACAGGAAAGTTTGTGAACTTCGTCCTATTTTGTGTAAATATTTTTGTATATTATATATGTTAGTTTTTATAGATATAGATCTTAGTTCTTGCTACCCCGACCAAAATCTGTATTATTATTAAGGGTGTTTGCAAAACTTAGTCTTAATTTTTTTGTTGTTTGTTTGAATTCTTTAGTGGAATATGCTACATTTGTTTAGTTGTGTAACCCTGAATATTAGACCCTACTGACTATGACCCTATTAAAGTTGACTCACCGAATATTGTCCCTATTATAGCGTTAACATAGCTTGCCATTTTATTATGTTATTCGCGGTGTATCTTACCATCATTATTCTTATGTTATCCGTGGTGTAAGTCAAGGATGAAAGAAGCCTATGCGTCCACATAAAACGGTAACATATTGTGTTTTATTTTTGCCTATGATGACGCGTTGCGTTATCGGATTTTGTGTTTCTTATGTTTTATTTTTGTCTATGCGATGTATAGTGCTTATTGTTAGCGTGAGCCTAAGGTCTCTGAATAATTGCACGATAAGCCATTTATTTGTGTCTGAGTGACAACATCGCTGTGTAGTCATTTCGAAAAAAATGTTTTATGAGTCCTGGACGAAACATTCCATGGTTTCTCTTGTATATAGTTATTTTAGTTGTTTAGCTCTTTTGTTGTTTGTGGACGCACTGTAACAAATTGCAATTTATTTTATTTAGTTTAATGTCGTTTATTTTAGTTTTGCTAGATATTTCTTTTGTTAACAGTGAACTTACTGTAACAAATCGCTTTTTTGTGCAGTATTCTTTTGTTTACTTTGTTTTTTGCTTTGAATAAAATCTTTCTATTTTGGTTAGGCTAGCGCCATTTTTATAGAAATCTGCCATTAGTAGTTGTGCTTAACAGCCAAAGAACCACACCTGCAGTCGACTTGTTAAGTCGAATTGTCAGTTTAACCTTTTGTCACGGGATTACAAGGTGTTAGTCTTCTTCTCTTTTGTTTTTGACCGTTTCAGTTTTTTTTTTATTTTGGTTCCGATTCCAATCTGTGGTTTGCACCAAGTTGAAATCGTGGGAAAGACTGTTAAACGCTTCAAAAGAACTCAATTATTTTGCCTTATCCAGAAATAAAAAATTGTAAATGTATTGTAACACATTTTTGCCTCACACTGTAGACATAAGAATAAATTCAAGGAATTTATTTCTGTCCCGAAAAAACGTGAGAATAATTCAATATGGAATTGTAGTTTATCCGTTTTGTTAAAAAAAAGACGTTATATTATTTTGCAGTTATATCTAAATGAGGTTTCCTGTGTTTATATTATCGCTCGAAAATTGAACTTTTAACGTTCAGGTTGTGAGGTAAAAAACAGTTACATTGTATTATAATGATCGACTGGCGCCATAATTTTTCTAGTTTAGATACACATACGTGCAAATATCAGTGTCAGAGAGCACATGTGTAGAATCGTGGATTCAGCAATACTTTTCTTGAGAATTGTTAGAACTGAGACAGGTTCGCTGACTTTGCGTAATGATTTTTGATGGTTCCCTACCAAGTAAGTTGCGCTTAGAATGTTTTTTTGTTTTTCCCTATTGGTCGATAAATCAGTGTAGGAAGCTTAGATTTTTTTGATTGCTCAATGATAAAAGGAGGAAGGATTAACCTTTTTTGTTATTGGTTGGTTATATGAGTAGAGTAGAATGAGAAAAATGGAGTGGGTTTTAGAAGCCGCATGGCAGTTTCTGAGAAAGTTAAGTTCAAATATTGAGTTCTAATGTAGTTCTTAGTCAAGTTTTTAAGTTTCTGAAAATGTAGAGGATTAGAAGCAGTCTGTAGTGTTCGAAACTCTTATACTTTCGTAGCTTGCTAGTCACAAGTCCTAATGCCGCTTTTAGGCAAAGAGTCAATTTATTTTAGTGTATACTATACTACCAGGGCCGGACTGGCTCCTAAAAAAGGCGCCAACCCAAATTCTAAAAAAGGCGCCAACCCAATCTCTAAACAAAGGCGCCAGACCCCCTTCTAAGCTTTTGCATCAAACTTTTTTGAAATCCTAGTGCATTAGGCCTGGATCCCGCGTACCAAAAAAAGTTGTATAGTAGCAAGCTGAAAATTTGTTAATAGGTTAACGATGTCTAGTCGGATAAACTTGGATGTATGGGAACACTGGAATATGTGAAGTTTTAATTGTGGTAACAGGTTAAACATTTGAAACGTCAGACTACGAAAACTGTCACATGTATTTTGTCGGACAGAACTTCCAATTTATTTTTTACTCACTCATTAAACTCTCATGGAAAAATCAGACTGGTACCAACTGAGCATTTTAATAAGTCAGACACGTAGAACATGTTAAATGACAGAAATTATGCTGGTGATAAATAGCAGTCTGATTTTTGCATAAGAGTTGAATGAAAGGGAAACAAATTAATTGGAAGTTCTGTCCGACAAAATACATGGGACGTTTTCGTAGTCTGACGTTCCAAATTTTTAACCTGTTGTACAATTAAAACTTCCCCTGTTCCAGTGTTTCCAAACACAAGTACATCAAAGTTTGTCCGATTAGACACTGTTAACTTATTAACAAATTTTCAGCTTGCTATTATACAACTTTTTTTGGTACGCAAGATCCAGGCCTACATGTAAAGTAAATTAATATTACTTGTGAATTTTTTTAAGTTTAATATTAATTTAAAACAATAAAGTAATTTACCATTTTTCAACTGCTTCTACACAAGAATCTACTGGTTCAAAAACATTGATCAACAATCATGATCATTGGTGTTCAACAGAAGGTACTTTTAAAATTATTTCGAATTCTTAGAGCGCTCTAAAATAGCAGAGTAAACCTCGATAAAAAAGCCGCAATCACACTGTTTCAGGTGATCCGTAAATGAGCAGTGAATGGCCTAATGTCAGTCGCTCGCAAACGGAGCCCTCGGAGAACTGGCGAAAGTCCTTTGTAATTCAAGCCTTAGCGTGGGCAAGGGCTCACTGCCTCACCGGACAGTATAATTCTCTCCTAATCGCGGGAACTATATGGATAAGTATTTAATCACTTAGGAAAAAATAAAACAAAACGAAGTGAGAATGGAGCGTGTCACCGGTGGTGGTGCAGCTTTAACAAGGTATGAATGAGATGATAAGGTGTTCATTCTAGTAGAGGGAACAAAGGAAAAATTCTAAGCGAAGTGGGAAAGAGGAAGAAAGAGACTATGATCTTCGGAAGAATGGGATCTGTTCGAAGATCTCCGGTCAGTGGTAGGGACCTGACCAAGACGGATCTCCCAGGGGAGACAACCTTGCAAAGGAGCTCCTCACTAATGGTAAGAACAATGGATAAACTTACCAGAGTTTCAAATAATTTAGTGAAACTAATGTCCGACCATACAAACACGAAGGTCGAGATCAAGAATGAGGTAAAAAACTTAAAGATAGTCACCAAAGACATGAAGAGCAATCTCAGACAAGTCGCCCTCGGCAGCATTGAGAAACGAAATAGAATAGTAGAGCACACCGGTGAGGAAGAAACGACTAAGGAAACGGCAGGAGTGTCCACACAGGTCGGCTTCGAAGAGTTCTTTCCCGAAAAACTTAGTGAAGAAGAGATAGAAATGATCGCAACGGTTCTGAACTCAGGAGAAAGAGGCTTTAAAAAATAAAGGACATCATAAAGATGGGAAGAAGCTCACTATAGGGTCGCCAAACCGGGAAGATAGGATAAACCTACATGCGACTTAGTAGTGGTCATGGAATCAGTGAGGGGGAAAGGTTTCACGACCTGACAAGGAAAAACAGGAACTGGGAGTATATGCAGGAGGTACATACAGACCAGGAAAGGTGGAGTACTTCCAACTTAGTACTATAAGCACGATGACAAGGACGGGTCAGAAGGAAGAGAACCGGGAAAATCGTCAGAATATTTTCATGGTCCCTGTAGAGAAAAGGGTGACGGAAATCGACGGGGACAAGAGACTACTGGCAGTTATTTCTAAATTGAGGAAAGACATGGAGATACTGGGGACCAGAGAGGCGTCCCTAAGAGTAGTGGGGGCTACAAAGGTAGGAACTTCAGGAAGCTCCTGGAAGTTACATTTATGGGTATGGACTTTCACCTCGCGCAGGTGGAGTATGAATGCGAGGAAAGTAGGATGTAGACGCAGAAGGTGATCATGAATGAAGGTAGAAAATCCCATGCCGAATTGCTCAAGCAAATCAAGGGTAGCCTAGACACAAAGAAGGAAGCGATTAGCATCACAAGCGCTAAGAATACTACGGACGGGACTTCACCCTCAAAGTGGCAGGGAAAGAACAGGCCAAGCGCCTGAAGAAGAATATCGTGGCCCGCACGGAGGAAGGGAAAATAGAGAAGGGAACACAAACGTCATGGTCGGACTGACACACATCACAGCCAAGAAGCCTCTGGAAAGAAAACATATACCAATTGACTGGAACTCGTGCAAGATTCGAGAGAGACTGCATGCCCAGCGCTGCTTTAGATGCCTGGAGTTCGGGCATAGTAAAACCGACTGCAAGGGAGAAAACATGACGGACTCCTACTACAGATGTGGCAAAGGGGGCACCAGGCACGATAGTGTAGTAGTAAGGCGACTTTTTGCGTCACTTGTAAAGAATCCGGTCACAGAGCCGACAGCTTACAGTGCCCGCAGTATAAAAAACTCATTCTCGAAAAGCGGGGGCTTAAGAGACCCCTGGCCACAAGGGATGAGGAAAGGGTGGATGAAAGCACCTAGGACCAGAACTCAGACAGCCTATAAGTATGTTAGAGAGATAAGAACCATCTAATTCGAAGTTCCTTTAAATAAATATGGGAAGGGCGAGGGCCGCTCACGACGTTGCAGAGGTACTCACACGAAGGGAATGTTATCACATTTAGTCTCTCAACAAAGAATCATTAAAGATAAGAGATCTAACGTGACCATATACGTGATGAACCGAGGAGTTGGCATCACCAGACACTTTGTTAAGAATCGGTATGTTGAAGTACAAGTTTGATACCTGATGGTGTGCAATTGCTATGTTTCACCAAATGTCCCGCTTTGAGTATATGAAGAGTATATTGACTCGATTATCCAAGAGGCTGGGACGGAGAGTGTACCGGTCTCCGGTTACCGATGGTAAAACCCATCGTCTATTTGTTGACTTTAAAGCCGCGTACGACAATGCTAAGAGAACAGTACTATACCAATCAATACATGAGTTTGTTACACCAGAATAACTCGAATGACCAACTTCGACCAACTAGAATGACAATGTCTGACTTAAAAGAGTGCGTAAGTATAGAGAAATATAATTCTAGAACTTTTGAAATAAAGGATGGACAAGGGGATGCGCCGGTAACCTGAATGTGAACGATCGTCCATGGAACCAAAGAGTTCAAGATGGCAGAGGGAAATACCTATGATAATGGATCCATGCACCTACGTTCGTAGGTAATAGTAAATACTTTCCGGACATCTCGCTGGTTTCAACGTTACTTCTAAACAGGGTCGTAAGCTGAACTGTTTTAAAAGAAGAATCACTCAGCTTACATAAATATGTGAGTTTTGAACTAGCGAGCAAAAGGAAGAAACCGAAAGATGAAGATATCGATCTAAAGAGATTTTTAAATGAGTAAGTCTTTGTGGGTGCTTTTAGCTTGATTGGTCTGAGATGCGAGGATGTGAGTGAGTTGATCGAGGATCTGAGTGGGGCACCGGAGTTGGCTTGTGTTAGGTCAAATGGGTGGTATGAAAGAAAATAACTGTACTGGTAGAATGAGGGGCTTGAATATCAGAGAACGAATTGTATGAGAGTAAGAATGGAGCGGAAGAGGTTATTAAAATTTCAAGCAGGAAAAAGATAATCAATGAATTAAAGCGAATGCAGAACCAGTACAGAAATGAGATTACATGATTGAAGAGAGAAAAGTGGAGTAACCTGCTTCAGGATCTCAAAAGAGGTATCTGGGGACAGTGTTTCAAGATGGTGTGTATCTAACAGAAGGGGAAAAGACACACTATCCCCTGCCCGAGGAGAAGAGACTGTTTAATACGGGAGCGCTTTCCTCAAGTGGAGAACAGACGTTTAAGTGTTACTTGTTTCATAGAGGCGGTACCCTTTACTGAGTTGGAACTCGGCGAGGCCGTTGGATGGATAAAGATCCGAAAGGTACATGGCATAGACGGAGTCATACCGGAGAAGCTAAGGCTCGCCGCACAACTGAACCATAAGAGGTCAGAAAAACCTTTGTGCCATTTTCGAGCTATGTGTGTTGGCCTTTGATTACCTGATACGAGTTGAATTTTGTTGTACCTACTGGCTTCATTATGATGTATGATTCTAGGGTGCAAAAATCCTGTATGTATGATTTAGTTATGGCGCGCAGAAAACTGCACTCATTAGGCCAATTGTGGGATGTAACACTATTGTAATATAATATAAACAGATGACATTGATACCTACGAAAGGCTCCTGAATCGTAAAATAGCCGCGCGACTCATCTAAGCTATTTATTATAACAGAAACCGTGGATACGAAAGGCGCCCGAATCTTAAAAATGGTCTTCGAGGGCGCCGCGCGTCCTCGAAGTCCATTCCGCGAAATCTGTTCTATGGGGATCTCCGAGAAATGACCGCAGGGGTGAGATGTGGAACGACTGGATCTTGTCGTGCGACCTGATTATTGCCAATAATGGCAAACATACCTTTGAGAGAGGAGTTTCACGAAGCCACATCGACGTTACGCTGGTGTCAAGTAAGTATGCCAGGAAAGTAACGAACTGGGACGTGCTAGACGATAACTTGTTCACGTACCACAGATACATTTTCTACGAGATCGGCACCAAGGGGATGTCAGGTAGCGGCAGAAGGATCCTCTCCTTCAATAAGGAGAGATTTACCGAAAATATTGGGAATCTGCGTGGAGAAGATATTAACTTCCACTCTTTCAGAAGTGCGGTAATACGTGCATACAAAACGAGCAAAAGCAGCACATACACATCGTATACTGTGCCATACTGGTGGAATGAGGATATACAGAATAAGCGCACTAACTCCTTTAGGATGAGACGTATCGCACAGAGAGCCAGAACCCAGCAGGCAAGAGAAGCATACAAAGAAGCCAAGAAGGAACTCAATAAAGCTATCAGAAACTCCAAGCGTACTTGCTGGAAAAATCTGTGCGATGCGCTGGAAAACGATATATGGGGTCAGGCCTACAAGATAGCAACAAAAAGCCTGAGAATGGAAACTCCATATAGACTATCAGAAAATAGAAAAAGGGAAATCGCGAATGTCCTCTTCCCCAGTAAACCGGATACTTCGTTCGTCCCGAATGTATGCACGCGCCCGGATGCAGTTACCCCCATGGAACTTACCAGAGCTGTGGAATCATTAAAGACGGGGAAATCTCCGGGACCAGACCGTGTGCCATCCGAAGCAATCAAACTGTTGACTAATGCGAAACCGGAACTAGTAACGAACATCATGTCCCAGCTCCTTACGGCCCAGGAATTTCCCGACGCGCTAAAGTGGGCACGCCTCACACTAATCCTGAAACCCGGAAAGGACCCAGGAGAGGCTAGCTCTTTTCGACCAATCTGTCTCTTAGATTGCTTAGGCAAGTTGTACGAAAATATAATCAAAAACCGCTTGGAAGCAGAACTAGAGGAGAAGCACGTAATTTCGGCTAGGCAATACGGTTTTCGAAAGGCAAGATCGGCGATTGACGCGGTAAAATACATCACCGACGGTGTAGGAAATACAAGAAGGAGGTGGGCCGTGATAACTATGTTCGACGTCAGAAATGCGTTTAACTGTGCAAACTGGGGTTATATTATACAAAAAATGGAAGCCGCCAATATCTCAGAATACCTAATAAACATTGTTAAAAGCTACCTCACAGATAGGTATGTAACTGTGGAGAAAAATATAGATATAAAGCTAACAGCCGGGGTACCTCAAGGCTCGGTGCTCGGCCCAACTTTATGGAATATTCTATACAATGGAGTGCTAGAGATTCCATATGGCAGAGATAGTGTAGCCGTGGCCTACGCCGATGACTTGGCCATTCTCACGACTAGTGACATGTATCGGGTGTTAGTTGAGACCGTAGAAGATTGCTACAAGAAAGTGAATGATTGGATGATTGACAATGACCTTGAACTTGCAGATGTCAAAACAGAGGTCACCATCCTAAAAGCCCCGAGAAATGGGCCAGACTTGTTGTTCCGCTTAGGAAATAACAACGTCCAGGCGACGCGCTGCGCTAAATATCTGGGTATAGACCTCGACAAAGGACTTAGATTCACTAAACACCTGGAAAGAGTGGTGAAGAAGGCGGAAGTGCAGACGACGGCCCTCCAAAAAATTACACCTAATATTGGAGGTCCGAGCAGTTCCAGGAGAAGGCTATACCTACATATCGTTCAGTCTACCCTTCTGTACGGAATCCCAGTCTGGTTCGGGGTACTAAGATACCAAAAGTACAGGGATATGATAACAAGAGCGCAGCGTAAACCTCTGTTGAAAGTCACCAGTGCATATAAAACTACTTCTACCAAGGCCTTGCAGGTGATAGCGGGCGAGCCCCCCATTCACCTATTAGCCAAGGAACGCCAATTATTATACGAAAACGGCAATGGTCACGTACCGGAAGTAAGATCAATCGCACGCGTGCGGATCATAGAAGACTGGCAAAGGGAATGGGAGGCAGAGCACACGAAAGCCCAGTGGACTAAGAGGCTGATCCCAGATGTTGGGACGTGGTACGACTGCAAGTTTAGGCGTGTCAATTATTATTTTACCCAATTTCTAACAGGACATGGATCTTTCAGAGCATTCACTTTCGCAATCGGGAAATCAAACGATGACACGTGTCAAACCTGCCACGTGAGGGAGGATGCGGAACATTGTATTTTTAGATGCAATGTTTTCGCCCGTGAGCAGGGCACCCTGCGAAATAGGCTAGGCGACTTTGGACCTGATAATTTTCTGCGAATAGCGACTAGCAGTAAGAGCAACTTTGAAACCATTATTGATATTGTAACAAAAATAATGAAGCGTAAGTCCCTAATGGAAAGGTTGGAGCAAAATGGCTGAGGTGGGTCACTCCAGGCCATTACAAAACGTAAAAAAATGCAAAAAAAATAAAAAAATATATGTATATGTGTACGTATGTGTGTATGTGTATGTATATATGCGTGTATGAAATATATGTATATAAAAAATATATATGTATATATTTAAAAAAATTATTATGGTGGTCCAATACAAATTTTCAACACCTTAATTCTCTTTACTAAAGACAATTTTCTCTTCCTCTTGAGAGGAATCCTTGATCCAGGACCATAGATACGATAATGCCTCTAGCTAAGTTTCTCCGCTGCTCTGGTGAAACTTTTTGAGCCAGGACCTAGTCCACAAGCGTTTGCCGCTTTTAGGCAGGTGCTTTGGGTCCAGTTATTCAAACTTAAGATACAGACTTCCTGCTATGTGCCTGCCGCTTCTAGGCAAGCATAATAGGATTTCTTAACACGTAAGATATCTCCAGACATCCTTTTTAGACTGCGCGGAATATCCCCATGTTTCGTTCATCCACTGAACACGTTCAGGGATATTCCGGGTCGGAAGAGGGGGTGGTTTTAGTTGGTAGGCGGCTGGTTATGGGGGGCACGCGGGACACATGGGTCATACTCTGGTCTCTGTGCCTTGGCGTGTTCTCCTCTCCTGTCCGAGTCCAACAGTACTAGGGACATCTTCCCTAGTCAGCTAAGAGCGTTCCACCTCAGTCCAAAAAAAAAAAAAAAAAACATACTACTATGGGGAAATTCTATTGACAGCTCTAAAATTTTTGTAACTCAGAAAAAAATTATTCGAAAAATATTCGGGCTAAAATTTCGGGAAACTTGTAAACCAACGTTTATAAAATACAAAATCATGTCATTCTATAGTCTGTACATTTACCACACTCTTCTGTTTGTCAAAGAAAATTTCAATCAATTTGAAACTAATGCTCATCGACATGATTACCATACAAGAAATTGTAATAAGCTCCGAATACCCCAGTTTAAAACATCAACATTAGAAAATAGTTTTAAATTTATGGGAATGAAATTGTACAATAAACTTCCCGATGAAATGTAGGAGATTGCTAGTTTTAATAGTTACAAAAATAAAATCAAAAATTTATTATTAGCCAAATGCTACTATTCAGTCAAAGAATTCCTTGACAATAGCCTATAAACTATTTTAAACTATTTTATTTTTTATGTATAAATTGTTTTGTATATACAAAGTCTAAAATGTCTAAAAATGTCTAAATATGTTATTTTATAATATGTGTTAGGTGTTAGGTACCTATAAAAAATTGTGTAGCTGAACAATGTTAGCATGTAACAGTTATATTACTGTATATGACCTGTCCTATACATTTGTAAAAATGTCTTGAAAGGATGAATAAATATTTCTATTTCTATTATATTCTATTTCTATAAAAAATAAAATCAAAATGTTTATCTAGAAGAAACCTTCATTTTTGTATGGCATCTTTTTTTGGCATCTCTTATAATTTTTGAGTTACATGGAGAAAAACGAAGATTTTTAAGAAAATTTAAAAATGCGCTCAATAATTTGATCTTATTTTTTTCAAAAACCATTCATTTTAAACCCACCCAACTTTTTGAACATAAAAAGATCACTATAGTAAAATGTGGTGTAGAAGGAAAACGATGCATTTAAATTCTTGTGGATGAGGGGTTAAATATACTTCTTTTTTTTTAAATACGTTAGTCATCAAATTTTTTACAGTTTATTTCGCATAGTTTGAATGTAATCGACATTTAATGTTGCTTATATTAAAGGTCTTTCTAAGCACACAATCGACCGTTTCTCTGTTATTTCAAGTTAAATACACTGATTTGAGCATGCACCAAGAAAACAAGTTTTTTTCACTTACCATATCTCTTTTTGTGTTATAACTAGAAGATTTATAAAGGAAATAATCTCTTTGTTATTTTATAAGCTACAAAAATTTTTTATATAGTTTTTTTAGTTAGATGCATAGTTTTTAACGTATTCGCAAAAAACCGTTTGAAAAGGTGTTATGTTTCAATGAAAATGGCCAATTTTCAAACAGGAATAATTCAAAAAGTATTGAGGTTTCGAAAACAAATTATAGAACAGTTTTTGCTTAGTATTAGCTTCTCTAGCAACTTCCGTAATTATTTAAGCAAAAAAATTTCCACCCCCGAGAAGGGGTGGGAACCGCCCCTAAGACAAAAGCACACATCGGTATAGGGTAGACTTTGTTTCTTCGGCTATTCCCTACTTACTGTGAAAATATCACGCAAATCGATATAGTAGGATAGAATTCGGAGACACATACCCTCATCGACTACCCTAGTAGCACAAAGTATATTTTTATTATTGTTTAACTTCTCGTACTACATAAAATATCGCCCACCGTCGAGGCTTTGGCATTTGACGTGTTAATGGTTCCATATTTTTTTTCCTTTGTTATCCAATAGGATTGCTACAAATGTACATTGTGACAACTTAGCTAAAAGCAGAAGATAATGAAATTGAGCATCCGAGACATACTTTTTTTAAATCAAACAAAATACCTGCGTATTAAGCTTATTATTATAAAAAAAAAAACAAAATAGGAGAAAATTTTATTAAAGGGATGTATTTTGGTATTTTAATGGCGATGCAGGCTCGTTTTTGTATGTCTTATTTTAGACCGAGCAGTATCATCGCCCCCGTTAGTGAAATTATTCCGATTCGATTTTTTTGCACAAACTTACTCAAAAAGAGGTTCTTATAACATATTCACAGAGTGCCGGGCGGTGGCGTGGTCGAAAAATTGTTTAAACAATTTTTTGTAAACAAATTGACAAAAAAATTTTTTTTATATTTTCTTTTAGATAATTTGGATTATTCTGAGCAAAAAAGGTCTCTTGTGATTTTTCTCTAGGGTAAAGCTCAATAGATCCGCTGTAGTAATAGATAGCAATAAAAGTTAAAAACAAAAATTTTAGCCACCTTTGAACTTCACATTACAAAATTAGTTAGAATGTTACAGGGTGTTAGATAACACAGTGGCAGACCAAATTTATGTTTTTTTAAATGGAACACCCTATATTTTATTTTAAATTCGAAATCCTGTTAACTTCTCCATCACAAAAATATAAAGGTTTGTTATGTTACACAGGTTATTTACAAAGTTATAACCAATTTCATATGAAAATCGTAACAAGTTCAACTCCCTGTATAAATAAAAATAAACAAAACAACAATGGTTTATTAATATCATATTTTTTTAAATATTGTCAAAATTTTCAAGAATAATTTTTTTTTGAGCGAATTTGGTGGCTTTGGCAAGAATTATTGATATTGCTAATTTTCTTTATATCAAATACAGGGTGAGTCAAAACGCAAGTACATTATTTTCTCAGTAATTTTAAATGGAACACCCTATATTTTATATCACTATTGAAAAGTACCATTACCGTACTTTAATTTTTAGATAACATTCCCTATGTCTAAATTTATTAGTTTTCGAGATATTTTCATTTTTCAATTGACAAGTAGCGTGGCCACTCAAATCAACAGAATTTAATAAACTGGACTGATTTTTTTGGAGTTACGTTAATAATGAAGTTTATAAAATACCTTCAACAACAAGGGATGAAATGAAAAATAGAATAAAAAGTGTATTTCAATGTGCTAATTTACAAATGCTTCGTAGAGTAAGTAGCTCATTCAATGATCGTTTTTAGGCGTGCATAAATGTGTTAGGAGGTAATTTTGAACACCTTATGTAATTAAATATTAAAAATATTTTATTAAAAGTAGCTTCTAATTTCTTTCATGTTTTTTGCAAAATGTATTACTGATAAATTATTTTTCGTTCTTTATTTGTTACATTGTTACATTTACATACAAAAGTAGTGTTTAATTGTTTTCACAGAATGCTGTATTTTGTGTTTGTGTGTTTTTTTGTAAAATTTATTACCAATTTTCTTTTTTTATTTGTTTTTAAATTTAGACATATGGAATGTTATCTAAAAATTAAAGTACGGTAATGGTACTTTTCAATAGTGATATAAAATAATTATAGTTATATATAATATATGATATAATAAAATAGTTCCTTTTAAAATTACTGAGAAAATAATGTACTTACGTTTTGACTCATCCTGTATTTGATATAAAGAAAATTAGCAATATCAATCATCCCTGAAAATTTTGACAATACGTGAAAAAATATGGCGTTAATAAATCATTGCTGCTTTGTTTATTTTAATTTATACAGGGAGTTGAACTTGTTACGATTTTCATATAAAATTGGTTATAACTTTGTAAATACGCTGTATAACATAACAATCCTTTATATTTTTGTGATGGAGAAGTTAACAGAATGTCGAATTTAAAATAAAATATAGGGTGTTCCATTAAAAAAAAAACATAAGTTTGGCCTGCCACTGTGTTATCGAACACCCTGTAACATTCTAACTAATTTTGTAATGTGAAGCTCAAAGGTGGCTAAAATTTTTGTTTTTAACTTTTTTTGCTATCAGGGACATTTCTCAAATTTTAAATCGAGAATAACTCGACAACAATCAATTTTAGAGAAAAATAACAAGAGACGTATTTTACTCAGAATATCCCAAATTACCTTAAAAAAAATTTGTTCGAAGTAAAAAAAACATTTTTGTGAATTTGTTTAAAAAAATTATTTAACCAATTTTTTTACCACGGCACCACCCGGCACCCTGTGAATATGTTATAAGAACCTCTTTTTGAGTAAGTTTGTGCAAAAAAATCGAATCGGAATAATTTCACTAACGGGGGCGACGATACATCCTGGACTATAGCGCTAATTGTTAATAATTAAAAATAACAGCTTTGTAATAAAATTATGACAAAAATCTCGTCAGGACCTTAAAGAAGGGGTTTGAAACTTGATTTGGTTACTTTTTGAATTTTATAATAATGATTTTTAATCGAGTTATTAAGCCATAAAAATGGCCATTTTTGTGGCCATTGTTATAAGGACCGCTGTCCGCCACTGTGGATATGTTATAAGGACCTCTTTTTTTAGTAAGTTTGTGCAAATAAATCGAATCGAAATAATTTCGCTAGCGGGGGCGACGCTACTGCCCGGTCTATTTAATTATAGAGTAATTTCCACATAAATGTAGCCTCTTAATATATTGACACAAATTCTCACAATCGCGGATGATATCTTTATAGTGGAGTACGAAAGACGCAGTGCAGTGTTTTACTAATTTTACGATCAACTATTTTCAATGAGAAATAAGCCACAATTTTACCAAAAAAAAAATGATTTTATTAACGTTTCGACGCCCAAGTCGGGTGTCGTTATCAAAATATAAAGTAATACTAAATTAAACAACATATTTATATCGGCAATACAGACATGTATTATACATTTTAAAGTACATATAAGACTTTAAAATGACATTGCCAATATTGATGAGCTGCGTTCCTGGGACGACTTTACTAAAAGTTCATTTGATTACATGAAATCAACCCAACTCAAGAATATCCGCCACAAAAAATCATAGCATGTGATCTGTCTTTAAAAAGACAACCAAATGCAACGGTGGCAGTAAAATTCTCGCGCTAGAGACTCCATAGTACCTAATAATTTCATAGAAACTTTAATAAAATCATTTTTGTGGTAAAATTGTGGCTTATTTTCCATTGAAAATAGTTGATTATAAAAATGCCACAAGGAAATAGCTTCAGAACAACACTAATTTTACGAACGCAGTAAGGGAACTAGGACTTGTTGTAAAAGAGGAAAAAGCAAGTTTAGCTTAGTTGGTCACTAAAAACCCTCAAAATGTTCAACAGAGAAACCGTATTATATCCAACTATATCTTTGAGCAAGTTAAAGAGTTCACATTTACTAGTAAATACAACAAAACACGACAAGCGACGAAATAAAAAGACTCCTAGCAACAGCAAATTAAACTCTTCATGGTCGTCAAAAACATCTGAAAAATAAAAACCTAAAACATGCAGCAAAGCTTAACATTTACAAGACCTTAATAAGACCGGTTTTTACGTATGAGGCTGAAACATGGACTTTATCTTAAAACGAGGAGAGACTTTATGGCGTCGAAGATAAACTTTGAATTATATAAGCAGTATCCAGATATTGTGAAATTTGTTAAGGTGCAGAGACTAAGGTTGGCTGGACACATTGATAAGATGTCAGATAATGAATACACGAAGAGACAGATATTCTCAAACCCAGAGGGCAGAAGAAGTAGAGTACAACAGCCGTAGAAGATTACTGATTAAGTAGAAGACGCCTTTAAGATTCTATAGGCGAGAATGTGGATGGAAGGCCCATGATGCACAAAGGATTGTCGAACCAATTATGATGATGATATTATAAATAAATTACTAGAAATTAACATAATTCTAAGATGACCAACAAAAGTAATGGATGCTGGAGGTTACAATCAGAAAATCTGAAAGCATGGAAAAAATTAAAAGGTTAAAGATGTAGAAAGGCATATTCTCACCATCAAATAATTTGATCAAATAGTTTGAGCAAACTCCGGAAGTACGTCAAAGTGACGTCACACTTGCAGTTTGTTGACATTCTAAAAATCCGTGTTCTCACTATCAGTCTAGTTTGATCAAACTTTTTGTATTAAGTTTTGTTTAACTTGTTTTTACTTATTTAAAATTCAAAATTTTCTTGTCCACAATGAAAATTGAAAATGAATTAAAAAGCTGAAGGGAGTTGTGACTTTGTCAAGTAGGGCACCTATTACCACTGTTCGGGTATATCAGGCAGAAAAAATAGAAAAATAAAGAATGTAGGCTAGACCTTGACTTTTTCCATGAAATGAAAGCCCTAATAAAAACTAAATTGTGTACAAGAAGACATTGGAAAAAAATACATCTATGAGTGAAAGCATCAATAGTGCGAACAGGTAAGAATGAATGATTGAATTAACAGTACAGTGGAACCCCGATAAGTCGGCCCCCGATAACCCGGAACTCCGGCTAACCCGGACCGATTTTTATCAGACAAACATTTCAACAATAAAAATGTATGTAATATAATATTTGAGAGATAATGAGTATTTGTGTAATTTGAACTACATATACCATAGTAAAAATGACTCATGGCACACCACATTCATTGTCGTGTTATCGAAAACAACAGGCACCTGTAGTATCCTTTATTTATTTGAAACTGTCTTAGCATTGTTTAGAAAAGACTATTAAAATTCTTTTTTTAACAATGGTCTTAGTCATCACTGTTATTAAATAACATAACATCAGAGAAGGTATTGTGTGTAGTAAAGTCGTATTGTTCGCTTCCGTTCTGTAATCGTTCGTAAATCTATTCAGATTTTGTGTCTGCGTGTTTTTTGTCTATAAGGGCAACAAAACGTAAAAATGTTGTAGTGACAATGGAAAAGAAACTAGAAGCATTAAGTAGAATTGATAAAGGCGAATCTTGCAGCATTATATGGTGTCGGTACATCTACAGTATCGGATTGGAAGAAAAATAGAACTAAAATCGAAGAATTTTTTTTCAAAATGATAACAAGAGACAGTTTGGTGCAAAGCTAATAAAGCTAAGAATGAGACTCTTGACGACGCTTTGTATGTGTGGTTTTGTGTGGAATGCAAACGTGGTTTACCAGTGTCTGTGTGACAATTATAACGGAGTTTATCTGTAAGCATACCATATTTTATTAATTTTTACCATTTTCTCCGGCTAACCCGGATTTTCGATAACCCGGATCGGCCGCGGTCCCGATTAATCCGAGTTAACGGGGTTCTACTATAAGGCACAGGGCTCACATTAAAAAGGGAAGTTTTCCACGAGAATTGCATATAATTTTTCTAAATTAGTAATAAATTTAATAGCAAATGGCAGTTTCCACATTGTCTAGAAGCTATGGATGGAAAACATGTGAACTTTCGACCCCTCAGAAGGGATACTAAAAAAAAGTAAAATCCTGTACAGAAGGTATATTTAAAAACCCTCAAAAGGGCCACATCAAAATCACATAACTAGTTTTCGACTGGTTTACCAGTCATCATCAGTGCTTACCTAAAATGAATATAACCTGATAAAATAATGCAAAAATATTGAAATTTTGACTACGGTTAAAAAATTATCAGTTATACTCACGTGTAATGTACATGCTAACCACCAAGATATTATTTAACAAAAATATGTGGGTCAAAGCCCAGTAAAAGGAGTCCGTCAAGGAAACATTGGTTTAAAATGCTATATTAAGTGTGGATGTTTAAAATATTTAGCTAATCTGCCCCAGGTAACATCTGAGCTGTGGATTTGACTTGTTTACATGTTGAAAATATGACGGCAAGTGACAATGAGATGGATAGGACCTCCGAACGATGACAAGACAGAAATGACAGTTTCACAGGAAGTTAAAAATTAACCTGTCATATTTAAAGACTAAGATATACAGCTTGTTAAAATTAGAAATGATGTAATAACACACTCCATTGTGAAAATTATCATTTAAAATTCATTAAGCTAGTTGTTATAATTAAAAATGTATTCACGTATACTGTAAGTGCAGTTAGGCAGCCACATTACACAAAAGTTTTGTATTCGATTACTAAATTCAGTAAACAAATCTTATTATATTATCAAGAGATCTAAGATTTAAAAATTTGTGTTGATTTAAAGTTATCGAATTTATTTAACTTATTGGTAGCTATTGGAATTTGTGTGGGTAAGTGTGTAAGAAATCACAATGGGGGTGACTGAGGTGTAAAAATGTCTTAAATAATCTGGGGGGATGTATCATTAAGAAAGCACAAGCTCAAACTTAGGCGACTAATTCTTAAAGACCTCGCAGGCTGCCCGGATCCCTAAGGGTCCAAAAACCAAAACCGTAATAGGATGATGACAGTAGGGGCTGGGGGGTATGAGATGTCTGTCTTTTTGGATACTAAAAAGATTATAAAGGAACTGACAGCCATGTACTTTTTGCTGCATTATATGCAGATGGTCAATGGAGGTGTTTTTTTCAAAGAAGTATTTTGTTAGCATTTTTGACAAACCAAAGCCTTCAATTACCTCCTGCAAAATGTTAACCAGGTATAAATAAACCAATTCCTCATCTGTTTGTAAAAAAATATATAATGAAACCCTATAGGTCTCATAGTTTAACAAATAAACAAAGAATTTACATCTACAGAGGCAGCCATGTTAGAAGAACAGCAGAGAATAGTTTTGGTGTTGTTTGTAATAGATTCCATATTTTACTAAACACAATGAATGTAGATATTGAAAACGTGTGTACAATTACAAAGGTGTGTTGCATTTTACACAACTACCTTCTAAATCTCTTCAATATAAGTATACTGAAAACCAGAAGGAACAAGATTTATCACATAAAATTTATGGAATTTGTAGGCAAGCTGGAAATTCTTGTAGGTACTACAAATGCCAAAGATATCAGATTTGAATTTCAGATTTTTTTTAATCAATGGTGTAGTTAGCTGCATTCGGCTGTGAATAAGTTTAGAATGTAAATTATTTTACTTTATTTTTATTTAAGCTTTACTTTATTCTTATTAAATAAAAATATTTAAATCTCAGACCAGCTTTTATTTTGTATATTTGAACATTTACAATTATTATTACACTGATAATTAGTTCTATTAATAATTATGAGTGACCAAAATAAATAAAAATAAAACAAGTGTAATTTCGATTAACAAACCAGAAACAATCCTACTAGTGCAGTGATGTTAAAAAGGGATTTAAAGATGGTGTGCTGTATTTTTAAGCTGGATATCAAGTAAATAATATGTCATATCAACAAAGTTATTTCCTACTGCTAATGGCAAAGCTCAAGATGAACTAGCAAGATCAAAATCAACAGATGCCAGGCTTATCCACACAAATGCAATAAATTATCCCACAATATTTATCACAACCAAATCCTTAGCCTTTCAACTCAAACCTAGTAGGTAGTCGGTACATATATCAAAACCCACAAGCATTCCAACACTTGGACGAATAATAAACCCCAAACTCTGTCTCTGAATTGTAGAAGGGAGACAGTAACAAACCAAAAAGAAATCAGAAGTCCTGATGAGGAAAAGTCTAGAAAACAAACAAGAGTAACTATTGGCTACAGAAGCTGCTGTACATAAATAACTTGTTCAGTGTGCACGCTGTAGAAAACAAAGAAGGAAATGATCAACAAAACAATTTTAATACGTAGCTAAGCCACCACTACCACTGATAAACATATTATACAGCGGCTCACTACTCACTACTCAATAAAACTAGCTTGTGTCAGTGATATTTTTTCTACGAGAGTGCAAAAATGTCTACTTCCGCGCACGCGTTTTAGTTTAGAAAGTTTCACTTTTGCGCACGCGGTTTACTTTTCCGCACCCGTTTTACTTTTCCGCACGCGTTTTACTTTTCCGCACGCCTGTAGATATTTTAATATGGCCTTAAAATAATAATAATACATGCAATAAACTAATATTTAGATATTATTTACTATTTTATTTCAAATGTATCTTATTGTGCTCCTGTTTTAATGAAATAACCGCGACAATTCAATGAAATAAAATTATTTTGACATAATATTCGAAAGTCAAATCGGTAGACAATAACAGTCGTTTTAAATCATCGTCATGGAAACCAAGATCGTCGTCATGCTAACTAATTATATTGAAAGTTTGGTTTTGACAACCTTGTCAAGAATTAATTTGTGTATATATTTTCATATTAATTAAATTAATTTATTAAGATTTGGTCATTTTTTAAAGACTCGTAGAAAAAATATTGTTCCTAATTCTTGCAGAAAGTCTCTTTTCCGCACTCGACTGCTTACCGAACTCGTTCGGCAAACTGCAGTCGCGTGCGGAAAAGTATGACTTTCTGCACTTGTTAGGAAAATAACTATATTAGAAAAAAATACATACTGAAAGTAAGTTAGTATAAGTCTTCTAAAATAGCTTAACATATTCACTGACACGCTGTCATTGTATACAGGGTGTTTCATTAATAATTGTCCATATAGTAACTGGAGAAACCTTAGCACAAAATACGAAGATTTAACCTAAAACACTTAAATAAAATGTGGTTCCTTACTGAGTTACAGGGTGTTTTATCTAAAAATTTAAAAACTATTTTTGCTCAGCATTTTAAAACTATTCGACGTATCCTTTTCATACTTGATAGGAAGTATAGGTACTGTACAAACTATTAAATTATGTTAAACAGACGTTTCTGTCAATTACCAGAGGCGTACGACGGGGAAAGTGAATGGTTGACCCTTTCCAAATTCTACGCCGCTGGCGAAATTGCTATTTTAGTTCAATTTTTGGATTCTCCAATACTTTCTATGAAAATAATATACTCTTCATTCGTAACGATTAAGTCATTAGTTTTCGAGATCTTTGAAGTTAAAAATGAAACGACACGCTTATTTTTATTAATGTATTGTGTCGCTTCATTTTTAATTTTAAATATCTCGAAAACTAATCATTTTATCGTTACGAATGAAGAGTATATTATTTATATAAAAAGTATTGAAAAATAAAAAATTACACTAAAATAGCAATTTCGTCAGTGGCGTAGAATTTGGGAAGGGTCAACCTACCACTATCCCCTGTCGTACGCCTCTGGTAGTAGCTAGAAACGTTTATTTATCTTAATTTAGTAGGGTGTACAGTACCTACACTTTCTGCCAAGTATGATAAGGATACACCAAATAGTTTTAAAGTACTGGGTCAAATAATTTTTAAACATTAATCATATATGAATCATACCATGAATTAATCAAAATAAGTGTGCCGTTTCATATTTAACTTCAAATATCTCGAAAACTAATGACTTTATCGTTACCAATCAGGAGTACATTATTTACGTAGAAAGTATTGGAAAATCTAAAAATGGCACTAAAATAGTAATTCCTCCAGTGGCGTAGAATTTGAGAAGGGTCAACCATTTACTATCCCCTGCCGTACGCCTCTGGTAGTAGCTAGAAACGTTTGTTTATCATAATTTAGTAGGGTGTATAGTAGTCGCACTTTCTGCGAAGTATGAAAAAAATACGTCGAAAAGTTTTAAAATGCTGGGCAAAAATAGTATTTAAATTTTTAGATAAAACACCCTGTAACTCAGTAAGGAACCACATTTTATTTAAGTGTTTTGGGTTAAATCTTCGTATTTTGTGCTAAGGTTTCTCCAGTTACTATATGGACAATTATTAATGAAACACCCTGTATATGTATTCTTATGGAGTAAATGATAAATATGCAGTCATGACCGTAAATGTGTTAAGCTGTTTTTTGTTTCAGAAATACCATACTTAAATAACAATAAACCTTTGAAACAAATTTAATTATTAGGTACTTGCCATAATATTGGATATAGCCAAAGAGACATACAGTAGAACCCCGATTATCCGTGCACATGTACCCGGACGTGGCACGGATAATTGAAAAGCACAGATAATCCAAACATTTATTTCTTATATAATATGTGCGTATAGTACCTACATACATATGTACAGTTAAGTCCCTGAATCTTCACCCGTGCGTCATCATTAAAAGCATAAGAAATAAGTCGATGATAAGTCGGAAATTGAAATTTACTAAACGCAAAAGCAAGTGACAGTAAGTGACTTGCTGTTGCGTTTATTAAATTTCAATTTCCGACCTATCATCGACTTATTTCGTATGCTTTAAATGATACACGGGTAAAGATTCAGGGACTCAACTGTACATATTATGTACCTACCTACCATAAAAAAATAAATCTTTCATTATGAGTCTCCCTATTAGTGAGTGATTTACGGTGACACTATTTTTATAAAACCTCGAAAATGCAATTTGAGTAATAGAAAATCATAGCACGGATAATTAGTGCTCAAAAATTAGGTATCAATGATAATTACCAGTTTCATCAGGACATCGATCCAAAACTATGTTATATCGTTTTTGTACTTGGTTGCTTTAAAATTAGGTATCAAAATATTAATGATAATTATAGGTCTGGATCCCGCGTATGAAAAAAAAGTTGATTAATAGCAAGCTGAAAATTTGTTAATAGCTTAAGGGTGTCTAGTCGGATAAACTTTGATATATGGGAACACTGGAACCGGGGCAGATTTAATTGTGGAACAGGTTAAAAATTTGGAACGGTCAGACCACGAAAACGGCACATTTATTTTGTCCGACAGAATAGACATAAACTCTCCGAACAGAGATTAAACTCTCATGCAAAAATCAAACTGCTATTTATCGCCTGTCATAATTCCTGTCATTTGACATATTCTACATGTTCCACTCATTAAAACGCCCATTTGGTGATAAATAGCAGTCTGATTTTTGCATGAGAGTTTAGTCTCTGTTCGGAGAGTTTAAGTCTGTTCTGTCGGAAAAAATACATGTGCCGTTTTCGTGGTCTGACCGTTCCAAATTTTTAACCTGTTCCACAATTAAAACTTCCCCTGTTCCATTGTTCCCATATATCAGAAGAAGAAAACCATGGAATACAAGAATATTTAGAAAATTTAACACCAACTCAAGCTACCGATTACTCACTCTGGAAAGCCAGAAAAAAACTCAAACGCCCCCAACAGCATAACCCACCATTCAAAGATGAGTCTAACACCTGGACTAGGAACGACAAAGGAAAAGCAGATCTTTTTGGCAAGCACCTTCAAAAAGTATTTACGCCATACCCTTCTACAGTATCTACAAAGGAAGAAACAGAACTAACCAGATTCCTAACAGCACCGTTTCAAATGGATCTGCCCCACACGGAATTTACAGTCAACCAAGTAAAACAAACAATAAATGAAGTCAACATCAAAAAAGCCCCTAGATTTGACCTAATCTCTGGCAAGATTCTAAAAGAAGACTCGGATAAGTACATAAAACTAATAACCTTTATATTTAATGCAATTCTGCGCCTAAACTACTTCCCTAGTTCATGGAAAGTGGCACAAATCCTAATTATCCTTAAACCCGGAAAAATACCGGAAAATGCATCTTTATACCGGCCTATAAGCCTTTTGCCTATGATTAGTAAAGTCTTTGAAAAAATGTACGTAAAAAGGTTAAAAACGATAATAGACGAACATAAAATAATTCCGGAACATCAATTCGGGTTCCGAGACAAACACGGAACCATAAAACAAGTGCATAGGCTTGCCAACCAAATAAACAAGAATTTTAACGCCAAAAGATACTGTTCTGCTGCTTTGCTTGACATATCTCAGGCTTTTGACAAGGTATAGCACATAGGACTACAAATAAAATTAAAGAAGCTCCCACCCTGTCCTCACTTCCAGTTCTTAAAATCCTACATAGAAAATAGACACTTCCTGGTGACGCTTGGTACCGAGCACACTAAGATATATCCTATTCACTCAGGCATCCCACAAGGCAGCGTTCTCGGCCCAATTCTATATCTTTTATACATAGTGGGCATTCCAACATTTAGTACAACTACTGTTGCAACGTATGTAGATGACACTGCTATCCTGGCATCCCACACAGATCCATCAACAGCATCAAGAAATCTTCAATCAAACCTAAATAGAATTCAGCAATGGAAGAAAGTATGGCGCATCAAATCTAATGGAACTAAGTCAATACATGTTACATTCACACTACGTAGAGACACATGCCCCTCTGTATATATTGATAATTGTTTAATTCCTCAATCCGAGGACGCTAAATATCTTGGCATGCACTTGGATCGATGACTAACTTGGAAAAAACATATTTTTAACAAACGAAAACAGCTTGGACTTAGATTGAGAAATATGTATTGGCTCATTGGGCGCAATTCAAAACTATCTTTGGATAACAAAATTTTACTCTACAAGTTTATCCTCAAGCCCATATGGGCTTATGGGATTCAGCTATGGGGCACTTCTAGCGTCTCCAATACAAACATCTTACAGAGATTCCAAAACAAGGTGCTGCGTGCCATAGTCAATGCGCTATACTATGTATCCAACGAGGTGATTCAACACGACATCCCCCTAGAATCCGTGAAAGAAGCCATACAACATTTTAGTGCTAAATACTGTAAACGAGTACTAGTGCATCCTAATGTGTTTGCTCGACAACTAAATGTGCGGGCGTTTTTGAAGTGCGTAGACTAAAAAGGCAATTGCCATCCGACTTGTCCAACTGAACATATTAATTGTATTCAAACTAATAAAATTTTAATTTTAGAATTGTAAAGAGGTTACTCACTGTGTTACGTTTAAATTTTGTGCAAAAGCACAAATATAATTTGTCATAAATATAAATTAAATATTTACTGTACTGGCCTAACATCTTTTGTGTTATTGGTCGTAAAGGTATAATTGTATCAGTATTGCCAAATACGTTTCTGGTGGTATTAAATAGTAATTAGTAACTAATGAGTTATGTGTATTTGGGCCCTACCTGTAGGCAACACACATTGTTATATATATTAATTTATTAGATTTTTAAATGAGTCGCTTATACATTAGGGCTAATTGATCTAAGCATTGGCGACACTGTTGTGGAAGCCGAGGAATTTCCTTCCGTAGAGGAGGTCCGAGGGGACATTTTTGGAATGTGTTAGTGGTTAGTGAGACATGGTGGAAGGCAAAGTTTGAAAAGGGCGTGATAGCAAATATTCTGGATGAATCCTACCTCGTGCTGAGGGATATTATTGCACACCCCTCTATAAGGGCTACCTATTGTGTTGAGTGTTCCTAGGTCAGCCTATCCTCAAGGAATAAAGTTATTTGTCATCTCCTGCCGGTCTGATGTCCCGTTGACTATATTGGACTCCTGGACTATATGGGAATTTGGAAGTTTTCGAAGATATTGTGAATTGTATAAAAACCCCAGTTCAATCATCGATGTAATTTGCTGGGGTTTTTTTTTTGATCCGGGTTTGAAGAATTATTTTTGTGTTGGGTATGAAGAATCATTTCTTTTTCTGGTATAAGGATTTATTTCTATTTCCTGGTATGCAGAACATTTCTACCTATTTTTCCTGGTAGAGGGACCTGTAAGCAGAACTGTCTTTCATGGTATAGGGACTTTTCCTCTCTATAAATGGACTTTTGATTTCGTGTACGTTGATATTTCTCCTACCGGCTTCCTGTAAAGGCCATATCGACGGTGTAGGAAGAAATGCTATGTTATTAAATTCAGATAAGTTTAGTTGTATGGTCGGACGGTAAGTTCTTGTAAAACTTTTTATTTACTTGCCTGGTTTCAAACCATATCTACTATTATTATTTAATATTAGGCCAGGTATTGACAACTAATTTAAATTAATTAATTGTAATTTGTGTAATTGATAGTATATTAACCCTACATATATGACATCAAATATTTATCTTGACGGTCCCATATCTGATCAGATACGCATGGCTTGGTATTGCGTACATCTACACCTCTTCTTAATTTTATTGTTACAGCGGAGAATAATGTTATATAATATTTATTATGGCAAAACTGACTTATGCTTACAGGTTGTTTAATTTATATTTTTAAAATGAGGGCCTTAGGTACATGTTATTTTTAAATTTTATTAAAGTTACTTTTTTTTGAAAAAGAGGTGCATTTGTTCGATTGGTATTTATTTATTATTTTGTTTGTTAGGACTTACCGATTCCGTTATTCCTTTCATTCATTCATGTGTTTTACGTATTAGAAGAGTCAATACATGTTTGGTTTACTTTAAGGCTCGTTTTATTTCTTGTCTGTTCCTAAAATAAAACATTCATAGCCGGGGGGTAGTCCGTTGGAACGGACTGGCGCCCATTATTTAAGTAACTATCAAACAACAGTCTATATTTCTATTATATTTTAACATAATGAACAATAAGTTTGTTTCTGTGATATGCAATTCTTTCGGCGTTTATGACACCGACACATGTCCGTTGTTAATCGCAAAACAGATTAGGCTACCTTTTCGGTGCCTTTTCGGTATGCTTATCTTTGATAAAAAAATTTACACTCCTCATTCTTTTTAATCGCGCAGCAGTCTGTAATGTAATTTGTATTGATATTTTATTTTTTATTTAAATAAATGCCAAATTGTATACCTCTTTTATTCCATTTCATATAAGGTGAGGGTCGATCAATCCCTTTCTAGACAGATAATGTTCTTTGAAATACAGTCAACTTTGTGCCATTAATTTGGTTTTTTGTATTTTAACCATTTTTTAGCCCATGTAAGCTTATTAACTGCAAAGGTTTATTAAGAAACAAACTGACTCAGCTCAGTTAATTAGAGTATAGGCACGGATCGCTTAGATCGTGGGTCCACACCTTACCCAATGTCAATTTAGACATTTATTAATTTTATTGGTCA
This sequence comes from Diabrotica virgifera virgifera, assembly GCF_917563875.1. NCBI lineage: Eukaryota > Metazoa > Arthropoda > Insecta > Coleoptera > Chrysomelidae > Diabrotica > Diabrotica virgifera. The sequence goes on along the minus strand of NC_065445.1, from coordinate 132,297,254 downwards.
TTACTATGGCTGTTAATTCAAGATTAAAATGTTCCTACTCTGTTACAGTGTACAGATTCTAAAGGTGCTGGTAGGGGATGACGTCTATGCGTAGTGTTATAGTCGGTGTAAAGAGAGAATGTATTCGAAATAACAAATAATATAAAATTTGTTATTTCATGATTTCGAATACTTTCTCTCTCTTACTACTATAATACTGCGAATAATTATACACCGACTATAATAGATAGATAGATAGATAGATAGATAGATAGATAGATAGATAGATAGATAGATAGATAGATAGATAGATAGATAGATAGATAGATAGATAGATAGATAGATAGATAGATAGATAGATAGATAGATAGATAGATAGATAGATAGATAGATAGATAGATAGATAGATAGATAGATAGATAGATAGATAGATAGATAGATAGATAGATAGATAGATAGATAGATAGATAGATAGATAGATAGATAGATAGATAGATAGATAGATAGATAGATAGATAGATAGATAGACAGATAGATAGATAGATAGATAGATAGATAGATAGATAGATAGATAGATAGATAGATAGATAGATAGACATTTATTGTTTTTAAAAACTACAGTTTTATAACAATGAGTTTAGTAAGTACAGAATATAACTAACAACTAGTCTAGAACATAAGTAACTATTAACAAATTTAAACAAAAGTTAATCGCTATCGCTATCACTAACTGAAATGGAGAACTTGTTTTTTTTTTAATAAACACCAATGAAGGAGAAACTGAAGCTTATTCGTTTAAAACAAAAGATCTAAGTTTTATAATATTCCAAATATATATTGAAATTGCTTTCAAAGATATTATAGTTACATTATTAAGACAACCAATAAGGTCGGTGCAATTATTAAACAGTAAATGTTCAAGAGTTTCCAACTTGTTTGTGTTACAAATAGTACAGATTTCAGATGATCGTATATGATATGTTATACCATTATAGGTAAATTTTAACACATGGTGATTAGATGTTCGAAGTTGCGCCATGGCACGAATGTATTTTATGGGAATTTGAAATTCCAGATATTTCTGTACTGAGGTATCTACGGATAAATGTTTGTAAATAGTTGAGAATGTTGACATGGAAACTGCTTGAATGTCATCTTGATGAAGCATATCCATATACTTTTTTAACATGATTTTCTTGTTTTTTAATAGCCAATTAGAGATGTTTTCATCCCAAGAAAATTCGTAGTCTAATATTTGAAAATATTGCTTAAGCTGTGAAACCCAATTTTATCTGTTCGTATTTATTGAATTATTTGCTGAAGAAATTTGAAGCTGACGCAGAAAACAAATAAGAGGAAGTCTTAAATCATGCATTTGCGATAGCTTGATGAGCCAATTTAAAGTTAGCTTGAAAATAGTAAAAGAAATTTTTACTCTTCCTGTCTCCAACCAAACAGCATAATCAGGTGTATTGATACTGAGATGTAAAAGTTTTTTAAAGAAAGTTATTTGTATTCTTTCTAACTGGTCAGCATATCTCATTCCCCAAACGGGGACACAGTTCATAACAAGGCTTTGAACTAGCGAATCGAAAAGTTGCACACGAGATATCCAATAATTCATTTTGGTTTTAGCCATTAAACCTATCACGTTACCTATTGCGTGTTTTGCTCTTTCCACTGTTGTATCGGCCATTGCTTTAAAAAGTGATGTTATGGTTAGGGTGACTCCAAGATATACAAATTTGTTAACAACTTCTATTTTTTCATTCTTATATAGGAACTTAACGCCTTTATTGCCAATTTGACCGCTTCGGGCAAATGGAAGAATTTTGGTTTTGCCAACATTTACAGTTAGCTGGTTTTTGTCACTGTATTTTTCTAGATAACTTAAATTTTTACCGAGTTCAACTTCCGAGTCACAAAGAATGACCAAATCATCAGCATACAATAGCATTATTATTTGATTTTGGCTATCAATGGAGATATCTTTTGATCCTTGACTAATAAAAAACTGTTATATATCCGCAATAAATAAACTAAATAATAGTGGACTCAAAGGTTCACCCTGTAAGACTACTGTTGAAATATCAAATGGTCTTGTGTAGCCGTTTGGAGTTTTGATGTACATCCTAGCATTATCATAAATGTTTTTCAAAATGGCTATTATTTTAGAACTCACCCCAAGGCCAAATAGCTTTTGCCACAGCAAATGATGGATAATGGAGTCAAAAGCCCGCTTATAATTTACAAAGGCAGCGTACACTTTGCGTTTTTTCAGTCGTAGTTGCAGTTGTACAGCAGAAGTGAGGGTGAATGCATTATCAATGCAACCCCTTGATCCCCTGAAACCCGACTGACATTCGGGAAGAACATTATTCACTTCAACCCAATCTCTGAGTCTATTTAACAAAATATTAGTAAATATTTTTTCAACACAATTAAGTACGGCAATACCTCTATAGTTTGCTGGATCATCTCTGTTGCCCTTTTTAAATATCATAGTAAAAATGACTTCACTCCAGTTATGCGGCGTAATGGTTGTTTCCAGTATTCTATTAAACATGCCCGTTAAATACAGTATTCAATTATTTGGAAGATTTTTAAAAAATTCATAAGAAAAATGGTCAGTTCCAGGTGCTTTACGATCGGGACAGTTATTTAGGACTCTATATAGGGTGAGGCAGATAAAGGGCCTATTAGAAATATCTCGAGAACTAAAGACAATTGAATTATGAAAATTGGAAGAAGGGGGTTTTGAAGACTGATCTATTTAATGAAAATATTTTCATCTATTTGGTACTTCCGGTTATACCGGAAGTTGCTTATAACTTCGTTTTTTTAAATGGGACACCCTGTATATTTTTACATTTTTGGATTCTCCTTTCTTAAAATACAAGGTTTTGTAATAATATACAGGGTAGTTTAAAAGATAATTAAGTTTTCTTATTAATTTCGTAGCAATATAATAACCCTGTAGCAGTGGCGGCTCGTCAGAGGAGGCAAGGGAGGCTCAGCCTCCCCATAAATTTTTTACACACTCTATACTGTTTTGTTTATCATGAATCGCGAAAACAACAATTACTCTCACTATTATACAACGTGTAAATTCCATATTATCACTAATTTATCCATACGTACGAAGCATTACGCATTAGCATTAGAACGCATGATCGCGTCTCAGTTTTATTACATATTATTGTAGGCAGGACCCTGGGTTATCCCGAGATGCACGAACGGAGCCGAGAAGCCCAGCATTCTCCCTTGCTAATGCTCCGTGCAGCGCAGCAGGCGTGTAAGGAGGTCCGGTCTCCTAAGGCTACGGCTCCACGGGCGGGAAATTGACGCTATCGTTAGCAGTAAAATGAACTTAAGGTTCCGCGGAACGGAATGGGAATAGCCGAACTGAACCGACTACGCACAAGTCCTGTAGTCGGTACAGTTCGACTATCCCTATTCCGTTCCGCGGAACCTTAAATTCATTTTACTGCTACTGCTAGCGTCAATTTCCCGCCCGTGGAGCCGTAGCCTAACAGTGGCATCTACGGCGCCATCACACGCTGCCCGGAGATATACCAAGGGAGGCAGAGTAGATTCTCAGCTCCGTTGGGTGGTTGGGTGCGTCTCGGGACAACGAATTTTAGGGTCCTGGCTAAAAATAATGAAAAATCTAAAAGTGCGAATTTTGTTATGAAATTTGGTATGTGGGGTTGTAATAATATTTGGAACAACTTGCTCAAATAACTTTTTCCGATATCTCTAACTCTAAGCAAAATATCGGTAATTTATCGTGTTTTTGAATTCGCAGTAGGCCGCGTTTAGAATTAAAAAAATTCAGTTGAGTAGGTATCTTAAAAAATTTGAAGCTTCATTATGTATGGACTGCAAAACTTCAAATCTGTATTTATTTTGATATGCATAGGTATCTATTTACAAATAGATGGAATTGTTAACAAATAAACGACACAAACTTTGGTATTAAACTTTTACTATTAGACTAACTATTTTTAAAATGATATCATGAAATTATGAATTAGTATGATATTATGAAATGTAAATAAAAAATGGTCAAAAGGTGGGGCCTTAAATTACATTTTTTGGCGCATTTTTTTGCTAGTGCAAATTTGTCTAGATATTTTACAGTTAGGTATAGCCTCCCCTATTGTAAAAATCACGAGCCGCCACTGCCGTGTAGGATTGTAGTAGTTTGACATAATAAACTCTATTTATGTTCAAATGATTTTTAATATAGTCTACTATTGTTAACAATTATTAGTATAGTCTACTATTGTTAACAATTATTAGTGTAGCTAAATTTTTAATTTTAGTATACAGGGTGGGTCGAAACTCGGAATGAGTATTTTCTGAGTTTTCTTAAATGGAACACCTTATATTTTAGTATTGTAATGAAATGATATTTCATGGTACTTTTTACTTCTTAAGCATTCCCTATACCTAACTGCTTTAGTTTGTGCTTAATTGTTAATCGCACCAATAATCTTAACTTCGATGGTATTTTGATACCTCAACCACTATTGGCAATTTTAAGTATCAGTATAGATTAATATGTATTTATTTCCAAAAAATTATTTGTGACTGAATATTTTCACGGCCAACCTAATACAATTTCACCTATTTTGTGTTGCAATTAATGTTTGGCTTTAATCACCAATAACTCACAAATTAAAGAAGTTAGGTATAGGGAATGCTTAAGAATTTAAAAAGTACCATAAAATAACATTTCATTACAATACTAAAATACAGGGTGTTCCATTTAAGAAAACTCAGAAAATACTCATTCCGAGTTTCGACCAACTCTGTATACTAAAATGAAAAGTTTAACTATACCAATATCTCTTAACAATAGTAGACTATATTAAAAATCATTTGAACATTAATAGAGTTTATTATACCAATCTACTGCAATCCTACAGGGTGTTAATGTTGCTACGAAATTAATAAGAAAACGTATTTATCTTTTAACCTACCCTGTATAATATTACAAAACCTTATATTTTAAGAAAGAGTAAATCGAGGGGAATAAAAAAATGTAAAAATATACAGGGTGTTCTATTAAAAAAAACGAAGTTACAGTCAACTTCCGGTATAACCGGAAGTAGCAAAGAGAAGAAAATATTTTCATTAAATAGTTCATACCTCAAAACCCCTGTATTCCAATTTTCAAGATTCTCTTAGCTTTAGTTCTCGAGATATTTCTAATAGGCCCTTTATCTGCCTCACCCTGTATATTTCGTCACTGGTTATAATAGCGTCAAAATTGGGATGTCTTTCATCAAAAAACGGGCATTATGATATAGTTTTGGGGGATATATGTATATTCGAATAAAACTGTTCCCATACGTCTACTAGGGTGGGTCGAAAAAAATCGATATTTTTTTTTCGGATCGTAATACCGCGGAAAAGTTGCTAAATGGTATGACTAAATAGGGGAAAAAATATTAAAATTATCGGATGTTATCTTCCGTTCGCGCATGAGCTCTAAAGTTTGATTAAATTTTGAAAAAATTAAAGTTTTTTGGAAATTTTTAATAATTTTTTTTATTACGATATTTAATATGTAATAGGGAAAAATGTCATCTACGACACACTAATGAATTAATATAAAAATACTGGTAATGAGTTTTAACATCTTCCGTTCGCGCATGGGCTGTAAAAATAGCAAAAAAGTGTTGAAAACCTCAAAAATGTGGACTTAGGAAAAATAAATATATACAAGCTTCAACATATTATTGATGTATTATCCAATAAATACAAAGTACATATTTCACTTACGAATAGATTACATGTCTGGTAGTTTGAACTGTCTTTTGTTATCAAAGGCTGGCATCGTGGACCTTGACTTAAGTGTCGTTCTTATGTACCCGTCTCGAGCTGCAGATCCGCAAACCTTAGCAGAAGCCTGGCTCACCAACTTGACGCTTCTCTCCACTGCTTGAGTATGGACTGGCATCTTCTGTGATAGGATTTCCCACTTCGGTACTTCTTCTGTTTTGATGTAGGTTTTCAGTTCATCATCAGTGACATCTTTCAATAGAGGCGGCGAAGAAAATTCACAGTTTGTCCAATAATTTAATTCCGTGTAGTCTGTTGCGGAAAAGTTTAGCTTAGGTGCCACGTACGTTCGAATTGTTTTCCTCTTTTGGTCTCTTTCTCTTGCCTTAATGATGCGGCGGAGGCCCAGTTCTCTTATATGTTTTCTGGGATCTTGAGTCATAGTAATCATAACATGTTCTGGATGCGCAAAGAACCCATTTCTCTCTATAACTGGGTCAATTACAGCTTTGAGTTCATCTTTAAGATATCTTGAGGTTTCAATACATTGGTGCACGAGCTTAGGGCCATCAGTAAAAAGTTTGGTCTTCTTAATACAAAACCACATCGGCATATATGACTTCAGAATGAATATTACTATTTCCTGGAACTCAGCAGTTGGATTTTCTTGACTAATGTAGAGTCTTAAAGCACGGTTCGCTGTTGTTAGCCACCTTGAGTGAGACAAAGGTCCTGGATCCCTGATTGATAAATCTTTTGGGCATTCACCTGATTTAATCGCTTCTGATATTTCCAGCAAATACTTCTGATCCTTACTAAGAGTTTTTTTGTCTATCTCAGGGATTTGGCAATCAATACTTTCAAACTGCACTACTGGAAGTGTTTCACATTTGATCAATTTCCCACCAATCGGTCCTTTCAAAGAATTTGGCCCGGTCGACTTACCATCTAAATACTGAAATAAATGGCGGAAGGGTAGTTCATTAAAATGAAGAAGACAAACTGCCCATTGCAGAGGCTTACCTAAGTGTGTTTCAATACGGCGTATTATACCGTTTTTCAATCCGGTGTTAACATTGGTGCCATCACAGCCAATAACGACTAATTCGTCCAAAGAAATGTCATTGCTTGTCAAATAGGATATAATAGAGGTCGCAATATCCTCTGAACTTCCTGAATTCGGGGTCACGTGACCCAGAAATATATTACCAGGTTCTTGTATAAGCACGTAATGTTCCTCCTTTACCACTCTTTTAAATCGTTTTGAATGTGCCTCTTGTACCACAATAGTGTCGTCTTTACGGCCATCAAAATATAGCCCAATTAGCTTATTTTCTGTTATAGAACTGGACAAATCAGCCCTAACATTGTGTTTTTCTCTTCTTATTTTACACTTGTCAACTACTTGTGAATTGTCGCTATTAGTTACCACGCCAACGTCCTGCAAAACACTTGAGGCTATTGCTGCTGTAGCACGATCGGAAACACCGTAACGATCACTAGTTAATGCAGTAGATTTAAGGTTAATCCTCATTTGCCAACCGGATTTCTTTTTTGGAGATTCAGGTATGAATTCTTGGTCACTGTCACTGCAATCGTCACTGGAGGTCAAGGATTCATCACGTTGTTCAGTTTCGGAAACTTGGACATCTACTTTTGGTTTTGGACAGCTGGAACGAGATTTCCTCTGTAAAGATTTGGCACGTTTCTTTGTTTCATTTAAGTCCACACCTCCAATTTTGCCAATGCCGTGAGTGCGTAGTGAATAGATAAATTTCAGCTCAAGTAAAGGTATTTTTTTAAGCTTTTCACAAGTACAAGTTATTGAGCAGATACACTGGCATTGATCCGATGTTTTATGACAGGTACATTCAAGGGCAATGGGGCATTTGCATGCCGCAATGTCAAAAAGCAAACAGCATTTTTTCTTAAAATCATCAAGGTTTCTCTTAAAGACTTCCTTGTTTTTGTCTCGAGTATGAGATTTTCTTAAACTATAATACTTGTCATGCAGTGCAGTCAACAGTTGTACTACTCTCTTATCACTTACGGTGGGAATTGATGCTCTATTGTACAAACACACTATTTTGCCAGCTACTGTATTGGCTACTTGTCCAAAACTAACTCTTTTGTTGTTTACTTTAACTGCTAAATTATACCTCTCATTCGATATACATCGAAGAACGTCCTCTCCTATAGGGAGCTTGTTAGGCGGCAAGTCTCTTGGTGTACCGAAAAACGGACACTGGAATTCTTGTCTAGTGATCACTGTCTTTGATAATGCCATCATTCATTGCACAATTGTTCAAAAAACTACACCAAAATATGAAATTTGGAACACACACTACGCAACACATCCACCGCACTCAAGAGACAACAGCAGACTGGCACACAAAATTGCGCGGCGGACCAGTGTAATGGCTGCCTGCAGCGGAGAGGGGGTATCACGTGACGCGGCGTGGGTCGTTGACCCGCTAGTGGCGCTGACAGTAAGTTTTGTATCGCTGTGCGCGATCGAAAAACCAAGCCTAATTACGTCTGAATTTTTTTCTTTAACTATCAGAACATGTATAATCAGATATTAGGTATTACATTATTGATATCTGTAACTATACATGAAAAGAAAATAGGACAAAAATCCGATTTTCTTGTATTTTGGCTATATTTGGATGTCCATGCGCGAACGGAAGATGTTGAAGTGCAATACCGGTATTTTTATATTACTTTATTAGTGTGTCGTAGATGAAATTTTTCACTATTACATATTAAATATCGTAAAAAAAATTATTACAAATTTTCAAAAAAAAATTATTTTTTTCAAAACTTTAGAGCTTATGCGCGAACGGAAGATAACATCCGATAATTTTAATATTTTTTCCCCTTTTTAGTCATACCATTTAGCAACTTTTCCGCGGTATTACGATCCGAAAAAAAAATATCGATTTTTTTCGACCCACCCTAACGTCTACATCGATAAAAGAAGTAGGTATTGTGATTTTTCCGAAATTTCTTAATCACTGACCAGAATGTTTTGGAGTCCCTGCTGTTTGCAAGTTGAGAATACAGGTTATGAAAATATATATGTTTTTTCTTTTTAATTATTTGTCTATAGGCTTTTTTGATGTTAAAAAATTTGTTTTATAGGGGTCGCGGAAGTTATTTGCTTTAGCTGTTTTGAGTACATTTGATGTTGTTTTTAGCTGAGTACATTCATGATCAAACCATGGAGGACTTTGCCTGATACACGACGGGAAGGATTTTTCTTTACAAAGTTGTAATTGCGAAGCAGTTCTTTAATTGCTGACAGTAGATTATTGTATAGTTCCTGTGCATCAATATTTGTAGATTGAGACGTTTTATTCGAATGTTGCATAGAAATTTTATAGAAAAAGGCAAGGTCAGTATTCCATTGATATATAGTTTTTTTATGTATAGGAAGTGCTTTTTTGAAACGACTTTCTCGAAAAAAGTCGGAAACGCAAGTTACCAGTATACCAAAGTGCTCAGAAGGGCTGTTATGGTTCATTACACATAAATCTTGGATAATAGATATTGCACTGTTCTGGATAAATGCTAAGTCAATTACACTATTTCCAGCTTTGCTAATGTGAGTAAATTGTGCCGGTGTATCAGACTCAGTCCTCCCATTAAGTAGACAGAAAGAGTTGGTGTTCATGAAATCAATAATATGGCGCCCCTTAGCATTTAAAACCAGGTCATTGCTTAGACGATACTCCGATAGATTTGTGCCATCCAGCATCTCTGGCGGAACTTCTCCAATATCTGATATTCTACTGTTAAAGTCACCGCCGATTAGAAGCGGAACATCGAAATGGTTTTCTAGAATTTCCGACAGAGATACTTGAAAAAGTTCTAGAATATACACAATATCTAAGGACGGTTTAAAATATACTGTGCAAATAATAATAGACTCTTCCGAAGGAGAAACCAGTCTGCAAAATAGCCACCACGGTGTTTTTTCTAAAATTACACAGTTGTATACATTTTTTTAAAATATGCAGATACCACCGCTTGCTCTGCCCACGGATTTCTCCTTCGAAGCAGGACTACTTATAACATTATAGGATGACAAAACAATTGACGAATTATTACACTCAATAAGTAGAGGAACTGGTCCGAATATGGGCTATGTATTTAATATGGGCCCCCACAATATCTATGAAACAAGTAGAGCTATCTGTTAGAAAATGCCCAAATATACTAGAAGGCCCCTCTTTTGTCATATATTTACAGATTCCTCGACCAGTACATATATTGTTGTTATACAGTGTAGACCGTTTGATTTTGACTTTTGAAAATATTTTATTGGGTAAGTTTATATTACGTGATATTTGTGTTTATTAACTTTATTTAGGAATTGATATATTATGCTTGTGTGACAGAAAAAAGGAGGAAAGAGGTTTAAATGTAGATTATGAACAATAAATAGTTACAAAATCATAAGCTTACATTCTTCTTGGACGTACATATTTTGAAATATGGGCCCCTTGTGTGACGTAAATATGGGCTAGGGGCCCATATTCGGACCGCCTGCATAGATCTAGCAGAACTGATGGAAAAAGCATTTCTAAAATTCCAGACCGCAGAGATAACTAAGAATGGGTTTAAAGTAACAAGAATAGGGCCAATAAATATAACCATTTTTTCTGGTGCTGATTTCAGTGCTGAGAAACTTGATTCTGAGAAAACATGTAACTCGACTGAAACTTATTTGAAAGGATTGACAAGTGACTTTGCAAAACGATTTCTTCAGAAAATATAACAGTTCGTTCAGAAGATCAATGACCAGGTCATTCTAAAGACCCAGATCGACCATTAAGGAACACAACATGCGTTTTTTCACCTGTCCCATCAGTTACGAAGCGAGCGTCTTTGAAGAAGGAAAACTTCTCAGTCTCAAGTTATAACTTCATCTCCGTACAAATCAAGCCTTGAATTATCAATTGAGAATATAAGAAAATCAAAAGAAGGGAAGGGAAAGAGAAAAGTATTTTCAATTGAATCAAAATAAAATGAAAAGATAAAGGAAGGAAAGGGGAAGCGAAGAGTTTCTGCGCTAAAGTCGAAATAAAATATACAGAAACCCAAGAGAAAAAACAAAACCAAATTCAGTTCGAATGAAGAAGAGAAAGAGGAATGTTTGCCCGTTGATGAAGACCTTGACATAGCACAGATAGAACAGTATTCTCCTGAAAGCAATGGCGCCACATGTCTATTTTGTGAAAAACAGAGGAGTAACATGGGTTCAATTTTTAATGTCCAATCTCTGGGCAGATGAACAGTGTGCTCGAGCTAAAAATACTCTTACGTTTGCGATTTTTGTAGATAATTTTATTTTATTTTTTCAGAGATATGTTTATTATTCCTTAAACATAAATTGTTGGCTAAGTTAATTCATATTTTTGTTGTCAAAAGAGAATTTTGCTAGTTTTTGAATGGGGCCCATATTTCAGACAGCCTGGCCTGCTTAGAAAAATATGCCCCACTTCATATTATTACCTATAAAATAAATAAACTTTATAATAAAAAATACATAGTTAGCAGTTTTTTTGCTAATGTCTTGTAGCATGTATAAATGCCGTTTGGAAATTATTATAAAAATATATAAGCAAGTTTCGATAAAAAAGCAAATAGGGGGCCCATATTCGGACCAGTTCCTCTAGCCATGTTTCAGTAACAAATAAAACCGAAAAATCATTGTAATCTCTAACAAATTCATCCAGATTGGCAAATCCTTGACAGTTCCAAAATACTATTTTGAATGATTGCTATTCAGGTACAGATGAGTTTGCCCCACATAAAGCAAGCTTTGAAGTTTTGAGTCCCTTTTCACGTCTAGGTAATTCCTGTTCCTCTCTACCACGTTTGGTTGTTCCTCTTGTAGTAATTCTAGGTATTTTGTTTATGTATCTAATCGATAAATTTTTCTTCCCATTATCTATACGACTTTGTAGCTCTGTTTGTAATTCAGCTAGATATTTTGACTGGCAAGATGTCAGATCTTGTTTTATGTATATGTTTGAGTTTGAGTTTTGATTCAGTTTAGATTTATTTTTAAGAACAAAAAGGGCATCTTCACTGGACATCAAAGTAACTTTCAGCGGCCTTGGTTTCATATCTTGGCGAGGATAGCCAAGCCGGCGATGCGAAGCTATTTGTAAGTAAGGCGCTACCTAATTTAATATTTGTTGTGCATTAACTTCATCGGATTCTGTATTTTCTGGAATACCCATGAGCAAAACATTTTTTCCCTTTGTTTTCTATCAGCCAGCTCTATAAGGATATTTTCGGGAGGAGAGGATTCTATTTTCTGGATTTTAATTTTTAGTTGTTCGTTTTCTCTTAGAACCGCTATTTCCGAGATGCAAGCGTCAATTTTTGTCGACTGAGAATTTACTAAATTATGTAAGTTAGACATTCGAGTGTTACATGTTGCGATAGCGTTACTTAAATTAGAAAGCTGAGCCATAATTGCGTTGAAGTGCATTGTGCTAGCATCTGCTGCTGTGGTACAATTTTGACACTTCCATATCAACAATGTTGCAGGTGAAAAATTTAAGGGTTGGGGTTGAGCACAGACACCGTACCATGTTGTTTTGCATCCAGAACATTCCAGTTGGCTACAATCTGTCGGTGTTATAATTTTATGGCATGCCTGACAATTTAAATCCATTATAGTAATATTAACCATACTATTAAAGGTACCACTAATTACTTAAGTTTTTGTCTAAGGCAATATTCAAGTTTCAATTAAGTAGATCGTTGAAATGTAAATTGTATTTCTTGTTTAAAAATTAGGTTTTTCTCCTTACAGGTGTGTTTATAGTAAAAACTATTCAACTGTTCTAAGGCAATATTCAGGTTTCGATTGAGTAGATCGTTGAAATGTACATTGTATTTCTTTTTTAAAAATTCAGTGTTTCTACTTACAGTTGTGTTTACAATAAAAACTTTTAACTTATGTTGGTTAAATTCACAAGCCACTATTAAACGATGTTAGCTCTACGGCTGCTAGAACTAAACTCGAATAGACGCCATCTCCCACCGGCACTTTTAGAATCTGTGAACTGTACGTTGTTCTAAGATCTAAATTAACGCTTAATAAATAAATAGCAATAGGCTAATGGGTAACTGCGAGACTTGCAAGACTCACGCTGCAAGACTAAGACCAAGACCAAGACCGAGAGTGCAATACCAAGACCAAAACCAAGACCAGGTGTATTGTCTAAGTCTCGTCGTGGTCTTGCATTTGAGCAACACTAGGTACATGATTCAAAAAGATTAAAGGTTTATTGTTATTTAGGTATGGTATATTTGAAACCCAAAATATAGTTTACGCTATTTTAGAAGACTTAATAGTAACTTACTTTCAGCATGTAATATTTTTTCTAATTAATATTGAGCCACTGACAGGAATTAGTATTGAGTAGGGACTGCATATAGTCCTGTCGCCGGGGGGTACAACGGCCTTCTTAATTCAGATGGACTTACCCAAGCTTTTTTTATGTATTTTGGCCCGTAGAACACGAATTTTTTGGGTAACACTTGATCCGGATGTCGATAAGATTGTTATAAACAAAGAAGTTGAGGAATTACATAACAGCGATTTCTCGCAAAACAAAACATTTTTTTGTATTTTTTGGGTCATTCTAACCAAAAAATGTTCCTACAAGTTTTTTCGTAGGATGCATAGTTTTCGAGATAAACGTGGTTGAACTTTCAAAAAATCGAAAAATTGCAATTTTTGAACCCGAATAACCTTTGAATAAGAAATAAAATAGCAATTCTGCTTACCGCCTTTAAAAGTTTGAGTCAAATTATATCTGTTTTGAATATTTGCATTGCTAAAAATTTATTTTTTGATTGTTAAAAAAAGCTATAAACACATAGTGTTTCCCGTGCCTAATACATGCGTTTTAAAGCATGCTACGTAGAAATAGCCTCACTTGCACTTTTACCTTTTCTACCTACTCGTTCGATTTTAAATGAGAAATCATTAAAAACATCACTCAAGCACTAGGTGTTTATAGCTTTTTTTAACAATAAAATAATAGATTTTTAGCAATACAAATAATTAAAACCGATATAATTTGACTTGAACTTTCAAATGCGATAAGCAGAATTGCTATTTTATTTTTTAATCAAAAGTTATTCGGGTTCAAAAATTGCAATTTTTCCATTTTTTTAAAGTTCAACCGCATTTATCTCGAAAACTATGCATCGTACGAAAAAATTTGTAGGAACTTTTTTGGTTAGAATGGCAGAAAAAATACAAAAAAATGTTTTGTTTTGCCAGAAATCGCTGTTATGTGATTCCTCAACTTCTTGGTTTATAACAATCTTCTCGACATCCGGATCAACTGTTACCCAAAAAATTCGTGTTCTACAGGTAAAAATACATAAAAAAAACTTGGGTAAGTCCATCTGAATACAGGAGGCCGTTGTACCCCCCCTGGCGACAGGACTAATACTGCATCATTTCAGAATTTAATTTAAGCTGTGAATCACTGTAGGTGTAGCACAATAATTTTAGTATTAATAAAATTATTGTTCATAAAATAGGATTTTTCAACGGTTCTCATTTGTTTCAATATTAATTTATTTACATACAAATTAAAATCCATCACGTTATGTCTAACAGCTACTGCTGATTGTCATTTGTCGTTAAGTCGTTACATATTTTTCGACCAATCCAAATTGCAGTTTGAGCAAACTGACCTCTTGAATTAGATAATTTGAACAAACTCAGGATGTGACGTCACTAACTGTCACTTTCAGTTTGCTCAAACGAGTTTGATCAAATTATTTGATGGTGAGAATAGGCCTTAAGAAAAAATCAAAATAATTTTTATCCTTTGAAAAAATAATGCTTAAAAAGTATTAGCACGGGGAAAAGTACTTACTTAATTTTTTCTTGATGAACAGTCTCGCTAACTTGTTGTGTTATAACATACGTCGAGTTATCTACAATATCGATGTTGAGAACTGGAAATTTATGTTGGTACAAATAACTCTCGAAAAACGTTCTTAAAGGCATATCTGACACTACTTCTTCTACGACTGTAATAAAATCATTGGTAGTAGCTGTATGATAGGCGTATTTCTTTAAAAACTTCTTGATTATTTCTCTGAATTTTTCCTGGCCAACTTGGTCCTCCAACATTAATAGAATTGCCGAAGCCTGAAAACGTGAACTTATAAGAATTATTCAACAAAAATAGAAATAAACAATTTGACTTAACTAGTTCTACAAACTCTCTACTTTCTGTGGACCATAACACTATTTCTATTTACTACTGACTTTCTATTATGGATAGAAAAACGAAATAATTGCTGATACCAAAATAAGAATTGTTAGATCTTTGCTCCCTTAAGTTTTACTTGATACAATCGAGTGTAGTATACAGAAATTAATAAAACGACGATTGGTTTACTGATAATAATATTGTACATTATACATAATACATACATTTATATGATAAAATGCGTCTTCAAAGTTTCAAAGGCCGTTTGGCAGTCTCCATCCCAGCAATAATCCCTCGCTTCCTATGTAAGTCACGTTAATGGCTTAGCGTATTTGCAAACTTCTTAATGAACCTACGATAGTAAGTACATAGTACCAGAAAACTTCTTACTTGATGTTTTTCAGTCGGTTCAGGCGATTCCTTAATTTCATCGAATTTTCCTTTAGCCGCTGCCACTCCTTCTTTGTTGATTATATGACCTAAATAATTGACTTAACTTTGAAATAGCTGACACTTTTGGGGGTTTAACGTCAACTGGGTAGCTTTAAGGCGATTAAAAACGTTTTTTAAATTCTTCAGATGGTCTTTAACAGTCTTCCCCAAAACGATTATTTCGCCTGTGGTTTCGCCTGTGTTTGACGAATTGGCCTAGCGTTACCAGTGTCAATTTTATATTTGACAACGGTAGTTCTTCCCGATTTTCCTCCTTTTGCTACGAATATGTCACGGTATCGCCGAAGAAATTCCCTTAATTTCCTTTTCTCCACTTGATTTAGAGACTGCCTTGCAACTGCAACCATTTGGTCGAACTTGTCGTTGGAATTATCTGATGTTGTCCTCTGACGGATTATGGACGTCAGTCACGGATACACAAGTTCCTACTTTTGTATCCTTCTTGATGGCCACTGGGTAGTCATTGACATTATTAATCAGTCTTACGAGAATTTTTTTAGCAAGAAATATCCCCTCGTTGCCAAATTTGATTACTCTATATATTTTTAAAATCCATGCAAATTCATTACGTCCATTGCTAATATAATATCTTCTTCAATGTCAGCAACTATGACAGTTGACAGTATGGATGAAATCTTTTGCTTCAATTCCTAATTGTATCTGGATTTCTCCGTGAGTGTTGCGATGTTGGCATTTTCACCTGTGGCAGTCCGCAGTCGCAAATTCTAGGGGCGTAACCTAGGGGGTGTAGGGGGAGTTGGGAGTTATAACCCCCCCTTTGAGATGTACTTTAGTCGTAACTACCCCCCAGGATCATTGGTAACCTCGTCGGCCGTTGGTAGGAGTTTCTTACGGCTGTTTATAACTGACGGTCGTATATGTTCCTGGTCGCTCCGGCATCCACCAACAATGTATACTTTTTATCGTTTATTTCTCCATCTACATACCTATATACTATCTTCACGGCATTTCAAAGACGCTATTAGTATGAGAGGGTCTGGAACGGTCCAGGGTCAAACCTGCCCCCCTAAGGCCGACCCGTTCTACTTACTTTTCATGCTGGTGAGTTTCTTGATTCGTGTCATACCTGCGATGCTTACACGAACTTCGTACGTGTCCTATTTCACCACAATTCCAGCATCATATGGTCTTCGGTTTCTTGTATGATATGCCCATTGTCATATTGTCAGTCTGGTCCAGTTTGTCTTCATGCTCATCCTCTTTCACAGTAGTCCTAACTTTACTGTACCCATTAGAGGCCTGGGTAGATAATTCGTATTCGAGGGCAGCATAACAATATACATACATTATACATAATATGTACATACATTTGGTACGAACAGTTCTTAGTGGTGAAACCAAACAATAAAACTTATAATAAATAACACAATGTGCACTGGTTCAATTTCCACACCAGCGTGTGGTTTTTATATTTTTATATTTTTAATACATAGGTACTCTAAAAGATCGAGGAAGTTTTCTACAAATATCTAAATATTATCAGTTAAATTATAGTCTAATAATTGTCTGACGATTAGAGGTCTTTGTACAGTTTCGAATACACTTTTAATAACCTAAACTTACTGCTATGACTTCGCTTCTATTCGAAAATGCGTTAACGATTTCGGAGTGTAGCGTGACAAAGTTATCCATTGGACTTCGATTTGATCTGAAGCTTGTTTGGAATGGGCCGAGAAGATTATTTCTTTCTAGAGATACCATAGCAAGCGCTTATTGACCATTTTTCTCATAGTTTACATAAGGCGCGCTCCAAGTGACATGAAAACCGTTCTTCGTACTACCCTCCTCATGCGCATTATAAAAAATGCGTTCCAAGCGAACATGAACGATGATTTGTATCGTACACTGTGTTGTTCCAAGCGATCCATGTACCGTTTCGAAATCGGCAACTGAACGGTCCTTTTGATACATTCCTTCAAGCAGAAACTATTTGTACTGACTTGCTCAGTTAGGATTGTTTTCATTTTGCTGGCTACTGCTATGAAATCAGCTGATGATTCAATAATAGAATAATCCACAATCCACGCTATTCGTAGGTACCTGTGAATCTTGATTTTCGTTTAAATAATTATTATTTCTTTTTTTTTCAAATTAATCTTAAAAATATGGATAATTTATTTTTTTTCCTTTTCATAGAAGACAGCGACTTTATGTCAGATATCGATTCTGAGGAAGATTTTGAAGTTGACGTGATGTTTAATGAACACGTTAGAAATATGATCATTTCTAACCATCCAGCAAACTAATAGTAGTGGTACTGTGGTACTCGTACTGAAAATGGTTCAGGCGCAACTCGAACGTGAAATGGTACACAAATACGTTCCAAGAGGGTTACGTACCGGTAATTGGTTCGGGATCGAAAGAAAACCATTCATTAAACCGTTCATTAAACTGCCCATTAAAACAGTCCAATCGATTTCGTGACGGTTCAAGGGATCGTACAAATGCGTCGTCTTGGGACCAACCTATAGTGAACAAGTGAGACAAATTGGTTTATATGACTGTAGAAGATTTGGAGATGAGTCATTCTTTCTCATAGGAATTGTACTTGCTTGTCGCCAAAACGTTGGGAATTGTTTTTGAGACCAGATCTTATTATATTACTTTAATAGTTTGAGATGTATATCTGGATGAAGATATTTTAAGAATATTGATGGGATATCATTTGGACCCGTAGCTGAGTTTTTAATGAGGAGATGGCTTCGTTTAGGTCTAGGAGATTAAAAGAAAGATTAATAAAGTTAGTGTTAAGAAACATTTTGGGGCTGGATATGATGGTCTATATCTGAGTTATTAGGAAGATTCAGAATATTTTATTGTTCTGAACAGTACAGAAAACCTGTTTTGTGCAGAAATTTTGGTGTTGTTTTTAAATTATTAACAATTTGGTGCGAAAAATGCGATTTTTTCAAATTTTCGATTACCATTCGTTAATCCTTAATCGTTAATAACTTTTGTAAAAATTACTTAAACTTTTGTGATTGCCCCAAAAAGTTGTTGTGGTAGTCAGAGGTCATTTTTTTTGTAATAACATAAGACGTACCATAATGAAGATATGGTAATTCTACTGGTATTATTTAAGTGTAAAAGATACCGTGTTAATAATAAGTGAAAATTCAAAAAAGTATTATTCGCACTAAATTCGTAATAATTAAAAATACACGGTAAAATTTCTGTAAGAAACTTATAGGTTTTCTTAATATACGGTATGTAGGTATTAAGGAAAATAATCAAATATTGTTCGTCAACTCTAACTTTTCCCATGCGTCACGATTTATTTTCAAACGAATTAAGTCAAAACCTAAAGTGAAACGAAAGCCGATGTGTGTAGTATACCGGGTGGTGAATTGGAAAACGGGCCATAGGAAAATCAATGTAAATTTCTAAACTGTTAAATTCCTGCTTCCCTAATTACTTTACATCAAAAGTCATAAGAAACTATTTGTAGGGGATTGAAATCTACATTGAAAACAACTGTTAAAATTGTTCTATAAACAATAATTATTCACAATGTTACAAAAAATATATATAATACATTTTAAACAGTATCACGCCAAAAATAGGCCACTCACAGTGCAATAGTGTGTATAAGGTTGCATTTAGTGACAATGAAGCTATTATATTAACAATATTTTGAACTGTCACTTTTTTATTTATTTTATCATTTATTGTTGAAAACACAATAAACTTGATAAGATGCCCTCAGTTAAGGAGAAAGTATTAATAATAAAGATGTTTTCTTCAGTCAATAGTGCGGGTACTGTTAGTTAAATAGTAACGTGTGGCAAAATATGCACACACATACCTAATGTACAAATACATTATATTTTTAAAAAATTTGGAATGTATTTAAATCGTAGAGCAATTGTAACTTTTGGTTTTAATACTGATGTCAATCCTCTATAAATAGAGGCTTCTCATGACTTTTGATGTAAAATAATTAGGGAAGCAGGAATTCAACAGTTTAGGATTTTACATTGAGTTTCCTATGGCTTGTTTTACGATTCACCACCCTGTATAGTGTTAAGTATTTAATAAAACGATGGGCCGACTTTGACTACTTTATTAAAACACATTAATTTGTACCTTTACACGAGACAAGATGGACATCTTCAACATGACATCATTGCCGACATTACAGTGTTCTGTCTGAGTGTGACATTTCTTTGACAGCTCCCAAAGTATGGTATTGGGGTGTGTTCCGAAATGCCATATCTTAAATTAGTAAATATACAACATTTCTCCCCTTCTTTTTAAAGATTCAATCTGGTAGGTGCTTTAATCATTCTACCAGATCTAGTGTGTAGGGGTGATTGAATAGAAGGTGGAGCTGTAGTTGTAATAGAACTAACAGCATGCTGAGTTGTTTTTAAAACTGGTGACTGAATAAAATTATTTGGTGCAACTTCAACTTCCATGACAAGATTCTTATTACCTCTATCTAAAATTAACGACGAGCTAGCACTTATTTTTGGTTGCACCTACATCACGCACCTCCGGTAAAACACTACTACTTCTTAAATCATTTGAGTGAACAAACTTAATATTGTCCTCTATTTGAACAAGGTATGTACCAGTGGTGTCATGGCAAAATTAGCAGTGTGGGAACGCAGTGCCGGAACGCACTGCTAATTTTTGTTTACAAAACCTAAATTCTCTATTATTTTTTTTTCTTTTCTTAACCAGTGCGGGAACGGCGTTCCCACGCGTTCCCACACCATGACACCACTGGTATGTACTAAAAGTTAGGACTTTTTTAATAACACCCTTTTGCCACAGCTTAGTACGCTTATTTTTTACAAAAACATTTTGGTTTATCTTATATAAAGATAGAATAGTTATGTTATTAGATTT
The DNA here is from genome assembly GCF_917563875.1 of Diabrotica virgifera virgifera. Taxonomy (NCBI): domain Eukaryota; kingdom Metazoa; phylum Arthropoda; class Insecta; order Coleoptera; family Chrysomelidae; genus Diabrotica; species Diabrotica virgifera. The sequence continues at coordinate 132,276,888 of NC_065445.1, read as the reverse complement.
AATACATTTATTTTGACTTGATGGTTTTCACAAATCAAAGCGTGTTCTAGGCTTATTTTTGTCATTTGTCTGACATATCTTTCCCTTTTCTGAAAACAATGTTTTTACTAAAGCTTTTTTAATTGTTTAAACGCCCCTTTCACCCAACCCATTACTTTGTGGGTGATATCGTGGTAACTTAACAGGTTTAATCCCATTTGCCTGCAAAAATGACACAAATTCTGTAAAATTATATGGAGGACCGCTATCAGAAACTAGTTCTGTTGGAAGACCAAAATTAGCAAAAATAGTTTTTAACTCATAAATTGTTTCTGAAGCATATGTGCCATTTTTCATCATTTTGATTTCTAGCCATTTAGACTTTTGATCCAAAAGCAACAAAAAATTAAATCCAAATTTCTTAAAGAAATCAATATGAACTCTAAAAGAATTGACAAGATGACAACATGCTATTATTATTAGTAAAATTTTGATTCTGTTGACATATGTCACAAGATGCTACAAATCTTTCTATACTCTCATTCATATTAGACCACCAACAGTAGGATCGCATTAGCATTTTACATTTATACGTACTATTCCATCATGCTGTTCATGAAATAACTTTAAAACTTCATTTTGCAAGACTTTTGGTACAACTGTTTTATTCCCTAGTAAAATGCAATTGCTCTCCACAGACAACTCATTTCGTTTTTTAAAATAGGGCTCTAAACTAGAATCTAAGACATAATTAGGTCACCCAGAAATAGTAAAATCTTTTACCTTAAGCAAAATTAGATCTTTATTTGTTTCCTTGGCTATATTTTCTGCATTAAGAGGTATTTGATTAACCAAACTAAACGAATAGAAAAAATCAGAAATCTCTGTTTCATTATTACAAGGTAGACGTGACAAACCATCAGCATTACTGATAGACGAACCTTATCTATATTGAATGTCATATTGATACTTAGATAATGTAACTTAGATAATGTAACTGCCCATCGTGTGATTCTAGATGCAGCACATGTCGGGATACCTTTGTTTTTTTCCAAATATGAACTTTAAAGGTTGATGGTCCGTAATTAAGACAAATTTTCTTCCATACAGATATTTTTGAAATTTTTTTATTGCAAAAATAATTGCAAGGGCCTCACGCTCTAAATTGCTATAATTGTTTTCGTTCACAGACAAAGTACTTGACCCAAACATTACTGGTTTTTCAATATTATTTATTTTATGACTTAAAACACATCCTACACCATATCCACTAGCATCACACGTTACATAAATTGGCAGACTAGGATTATAATGGGTTAAGACACTTTCAGAGGTTAAAAGTTCTTTACTTAATTGAAATATTTCTTCACATTCTTGTGCAGAGTTTTTAGTGATATTAATACCAGACTGACACAAACTATACAAAGGTTTTAGTTTACTCGACAACATGGGGGTACATTTTCCATAGTAATTTAGTAACCCTAGATAAGACTTTAACTCTGTTAATGAATTTGGTGAAGGTGCAGATTTTATTGCATCAACCTTCTCTTGAGTAGGGTGGAAACCATTAACATCAATAACATGCCCCAAGAACTCTATTTTGGTTTAAAAAATTTACATTTTTTTTCATTGAATTTAATATTAAAATCTAAGTAAGTCTTTCTAAAACCTTTTGCACATTTTAATAACATTCCTGCAAGGATGCACCAAAAACAATTATATCATCCAAATAGCATTTAGTTTCACTCAAACCTGACAAAATTGTCTCTATAATGGATTTAAAAATGCCTGAAGCCGAGCTTACACCATACGTAAGTCTAGTATATGAAAAATGACCTAAGTGAGTATTAATAACCAACAATTTTTGTGCTGACTCACTTACTTTTAATTGTTGATATGCCCCCTTCAAATCAATGACCGAGAAATATTTTTTACCGCTGAGACATGCAAAAATATCCTCAGGTAATGTCAAAATACAATGATCTGCATCTAATGCTTGATTTAGAGTTTTTTTAAAGTCTACACACGCAAATCCTAATTTCATTTGAATTCTTTTTAGGCACCACGACTATGGGACTAGCCCAGTTACTATATGTTACTTTTTTCTTTAAATTCCAGACTTTATCATATTTGACAATTCTAACTCAACTTTTTCTCTTAATGCATATGGCATATCATAAGCCCTGTGAAATACTGGCTGAGCTCCCTCTTTCAGTTTAAGATCAACTTCAATTTTATGCGTGAATCAGGCTCGGCCTCAAAAACATTTCTAAACCCCTTCTTCAAGTCTGACACTAAATTTAAGACATGCATTTCATTATTTGTTGACATCTTTTTATTTTGACTTTATGACTCGGAATGACATAAATTTATGGACTCAGGACTACTTTTGAGATTTGATACATTAAAATTAATTTTTTTGTCTCCAATTGGGGTTAAGTATGTTTAACCAGTTTCTTCCTAACAAAGGTGCAAATTTATGACTACTTTTTAATACTACTAATGGTAAGTTGACAATTTCATTGTTTGATTTTACAAGAACATCTGTTTCACCTACTATTGACACGCCTTGACCAGTTAGAACTCTTAATTCATATCTTACAGAATATAATTTTAACTCAGGAAAATACTTATTAAAATCATCAATATGAATAACTGACCTGCAAGCACCACAATATATTTCAAAACAAACCTTCTTACTTTCAATTTCCAGCCATACCTTCTCTGGAGGGACCTTTCCTGACTCTAAGGTAGACAAAAAACCTAAAACCAATGAATTGTTGCCCTCTTCTTCTTCTGAATTTTCTTCCATTGTATTGACATTACCAGTTCTGCAGACACGACTTGTGTGCCCAATCTTCTTACACTTAAAACATTCCCAGCTTTTTGCTGGACACTTTTCTGGCTCGTGTTTCCTACCACATCTAAACATGACTTCAACTCTCTTCTCCGACTTCTTGGCTCTTTATTTTGGCTTGGACCAGGAGTGCTTTATTTTGTATTCTTAATGACATTTTTATTTTTAAATGACAACTTGTCCAAGTTTTCTGTCACACAAAACAAATTACCCTTAGCACCCATTTTTCTCACCTGACCTTTCGCAAGTTCCATTGCTAAAGCTGTTTCAGAAGCTTTGTCAAGTGTTAATTTGTCCTCTGATAACAACTTTTTTTCAATGGCATACGACCTCACACCACAAACTAACCTGTCTCTAAGACATTCAGATAAGAATCGACCAAAGTTGCAGTGCTGTGATAACAATCTTGTCACAATGATTTTCAATCTTGTCACAAAAGACTTTATACCTTCGTTTTGCTCTTGAATTGCATTATAAAATTTATAACTTTCAGCTATCACAAGCCTTTTTGGACTGAAATGATCTTCTAATGTTTGTTTTAGTACTGCAAAATAATTTTTGCTAGGTAAATCTGGAGCTAGTAAATCCTTCAGGACATTGTAAGCCTCTTCCCTTATTAACGTTATTAGTAAAGGCACTTTCTTATCATCTTCAACCTTATTACAGATAAACAACTATTGGGACCGTGCTAGTTCGGCAAAGCGACACCTGGTTTCTACGCTCTGCAACTTTATTCGCACTTTTAATTATATTGGCCAATTATATTAGTCCGGTTATTGGATAATTGTCAAGGTCATAGTCCAAAAAAATAATAAGAAGAAAAAATAAGATTCAGGTTATGTTATTAAACTATTATGTTATTAAAATATTAAACAGGTACTTGAACTTAAAAGATACAGTTTTCAGATTGTCGCATTACAAGAAACAAAGCAATTAGGGCAATACAGTCAGGAAATAGAAGATTACTTATTCTTTAATAGTGGAGGGCAAAATAGAATGCTGGGTACAGGCTTTTTAATACATAAAAACTTTAGAGCATCAATTGTCGAATTCAGAGCAATATCCGATAGACTGAGTGTTCTTAGAGTAAAGGGAAAATTCCAAAAAATTTCATTTGTAAATATTCATGCACCTTCGGAAGAAAAAGAAATAGAGGTAAAGGAAGAGTTTTATAACCTACTGGACCAAGTATATGAAACCATCCCCAAATATGATCTCAAAATAGTCCTTGGAGATACCAATGCCAAAATAGGTAGAGAGGACATATTTAAGCCTACTATAGGAAAATACAGCTTGCATCCAACAACGAATCACAATGGACACATGCTCATCGACTTTGCAAGAGAAAAAAACCTTTTAATAAAAAGTACCTACTTCCAGAGAAAGGAAATACACAAGGGCACTTGGAGATCGCCGGACGGTCAAACGGTAAACCAAATAGACCATGTTTTAATAGAGAAGGATGTAGAAAAAAGCATAATGCATATACGTACATATAGAGGGCCAGATATAGATTCAGACCACTTTTTAGTGGGAATAAAAATGAAACAAATAATACCTATAAATAGAAACAGAAACAGAGAAAAACGCATGATGAACAAGCTAGTCAGGTTACAAACAGAAGAAGAAAAAAAGGTATACCAGTTGACACTTAACAAGAAACTGGAACTTATTACAGAAAATGACAATGTAGAACAAACATGGGACTTAATTAAAAATACTTTAAAAGCCGTAGCAGATGATACTGACAAGCCAATCAAGAAACAACAAAAGGCATGGTTCGACGATGAATGCAAACTAGAAATAGAGAAACGGAACAAGCTACGATTAGAAAGTCTAAGACTGAAATCAAAAACAGCGGAAACACTTTACATAGAGCAAAGAAGAAAAACCAGCGTAATTTTACGAAATAAATAGAGAAAATTTTACGAAGATAAGTTGAAAGACATTGAAGAGAATTACAAAAATAATCTTATTAGAAATTTATATCAAGGCATTAAAAATCAAAAAAGAGAATATAAACCACAGCCCATTTATTACAAAGATAAAGAAGGAAAAATGATATTTGATGACCAAGAAATATTAAAACGATGGAAACAATATTTTGATGAATTGTTGAACGGGGAGTACACAAATAATCACAATGAAGAAGACACAGATCATGGAAATGAAGAACACATAAATCACGATAATGAAGGATACACAGACGCCATAATGAGTATGCAAAGAGACAGTACGGAAGATATAGCACCATCCCTAAATGAAGTTGAAATTATTATTAAGAATCTAGAAAACTATAAATGTCCTGGAAGTGATTCTATAACAGCGGAAATGTTAAAATATGGAGGAGCGCAGCTGACAGACAAAATACACAAATTACTAAAAAACATATGGGAAAAGGAAGAACTACCAATGGAGTGGAAGCAAGCAGTGATATGTCCTCTTTATAAAAAGGGGGACAAAGCAGAATGTCAAAATTATAGGGGCGTGGCACTATTAAATGTAATATATAAGATATTAGCAGTCCACATCAAAAACAAGCTAGCAAGAAGTCTTAACAATAGCATAGGTGAATACCAGTGTGGCTTTAGAAAAGGAAGAAGTACTATAGACAACATCTTTACTTTAAGAGAAATACAAGCTGAGAGCTATGAATATAATAAACCAACAATGGCACTCTTCTTAGATTTTAAGCAAGCTTTTGATAGAATAAAAAGAAAAGAAATATATAAAGCGTTAAAAAATCTAGAAGTTTCACCAAAAATAATAAGAATGATAAAGCTTACACTTACGAAAACAGAAAATAAAGTAAAAGTTAATAACAAACTAACAGAAAATTTCGAAGTGAAAGAAGGAGTACGACAAGGGGATCCGTTGTCATCACTGCTATTTAATGTAGTATTGGAAATGATAATAAAAGAGGCTAATATTAACAGATCAGGACATATATATCACAAAAAACATCAATGTTTGGCATTCGCGGATGATGTAGTAATTCTATCCAGAAGCAAGGAACAACTAAAAGAGGTAGTAGAACGACTAGAAAAGGCAGCTCGAGAAAAAGGACTTTATATAAATGAAACAAAAACTAAGTATATGGAATGGACCGACAAAAAATTTGAACAAGGGCAATATTTAATGATAACAACGAATGAAGGAACAATGTATAAATTTGAAAAGGTAGACAGATTTGAATATTTAGGGACCTTATTTTCTAGTAAACCAAATATCCGGGATGAAATACACAAAAAACTAATGTCAGGGAATCGTTGCATATATGCACTCAATAAAATACTCAGAAGCAAAAATATATCCAAAGCAGCTAAATTAAGAACGTATAAAAGTGTGATACGACCAATAGTTACGTATGCCTCAGAAACTTGGACTATGACAAAAACCGAGCAATCAATGTTACAAGTATGGGAAAGAAAAATACTTAGAAGGATATTTGGGGGAAAAATAATCAACAATCAGTGGACACGAAGAACAAACAAGGAGTTAGAAGAATTGTATAAGGAGCCTAATATAATTGCAGTTGTAAGATCACAAAGACTTAGATGGTTAGGACATGTCCAAAGAATGGCCCAAGTTAGAATGCCTAAAATCATGTTAAGCGCTACAATAGGTGGTAAAAAGAGAAAAGGAAGACCTAGGACCAGATGGAGCCATGAAGTTAATGATGACCTGAAGTATCTCAATGCAACCAATTGGAAAGAAAAAGCGAAGAACAAGCAAGAATGGAGGAAGATTGTAAACCAAGCCATGAGCCTGCTTGGCTCGAAGTGCTAATGTATATATATATATATATATATATATATATATATGTTATTAAAACGTACAAAATTGTATGTAGTAAATAAAATTAGTTATTAAAATGCAGTACTGCAAGCAAAATACAATTAATTAGAGTTGTGACTGCATAGCTTCACTGAGGAGGCATGAGGATGCTGAAATAGATATATAGAGATGGTGGTCCAACTCTGAATCGAATATAAACAAAAATTTGCATTTATCTGAATCGAATATAAACAAAAACCTGCATTTATCTTTTACAATTAATTAAATTTACCTTTATATAATAATTGCATATCATATCAATATTGTGGAGCAATATATAATTTTTCTTCTTCAACGACAGTAAGTATGAAATGTACGTCAATTTGACAGTTTCAAATGACAATATGAATTATTTAAGATAGTTGCAATATTTCTCCGCTATTAATTCGCGCACGATAGTTTCTTGTATCCCTTCCAAGTACTTGCACACCGCGAATACGATGAAATGTCCGAGTCTCTAGGATTGACCTGCTCTATTGAACCGATTAACGACATTTTTTGACCTTGCTTTACAATGCACAAATACTTTACACGCGGCCAGACTTCAGACGACTAATTTACGGACTTTGCCTGCTTGGATTCGATCGGGACTCGTCGCCAAAATAATGTTATGTATTTAATAAAACTATGGGCCGACTTTGACTACTTTATTGAAACACATTAATTTGTATCTTTACACGAGACAAGATGGACATCTTCAACATGACATTATTGCCAACATTACAGTGTTCTGTCTGCGTGTGACATTTCTTTGACAGCTCCCAAAGTATGGTATTGGGGTGTGTTCCGAAAAGATCACAACCCAATTGTACTGACCATGGGAGCAGTAGAAACAAACAACTTGCAAACCTATAAGAAAAAACGAACTAATTGGCCAAACTACAAAAGAATATTAAGTGAAACTATTGGTGCAATACCAACAATAAATACAAAAGAAGAACTAGAGGAATGCGTTAAAGATTTAGAAAAAACGATACAAAACGCTATCGAGGCCAGCACCACAGAAGAAAAAACTCCAAGAACAAAAGGAAGATTCAGGGAAATCAGCAATGAGCTGAAATAACTGATAAACGAGAAAAACAGGAAAAAAGAAGAGCCAACAGAACAAGAAACCCAGAGGACAAAAGAATTGCTAATGAGCTGAATAGGGAAGTCAAAAAACAATTAAACGATCATCGAAATGAAAACTGGGACAACTGTATCCAGCAACTAAACCCAAAAAAATCCGCGTTCTGGAAGCTATCTAAAATACTAAGAAAATATGAAAAACCAAACCCTCCTTTACACGGTGAAGATGGAATTGTGTACACAGAAGAAGACAAAGCGGAAGTAATGAAAAACACGCTAGAGAGAGAATGTAGGGAAAACTATCATCCCGATGAAGATCTAGACTTCACAGAAGAAGTCAAACGAAGATGTAGAATTCTAAAAATAAGAAAGGGCATATGTATTACACACACCTCCCCTGAAGAGGTCAGACAGCTGATCAAGCATACTAATGCCAAAAAAGCTCCAGGACGGGACAAGATTACGAACAGAGCTCTGAAAAATCTGCCAGGAAAAGCAATAGTGTACATAACAAATATAATAAACAACATCTTAAGACTAAGACATTTTCCTGACAGATGGAAAGAAGCTCATGTAATCATGATTGAAAAATCAGGAAAAAATGGCAAATTTCCACAGAATTATCGACCGAAAAGCTTATTACCAGCATTAAGCAAAATCGCAGAGCGGGTCATATTAGCTAGGCTAAAAGAAGAATCTGAAGCAATCGGAACAATACCTGAGGCACAGTTTGGATTTAGATCCGAGCACTCCTGTGAACTTCAAGTGCTGAGGTTAACAGAATATATCACGAAAGGGTTCAACGAAAATAAATATACAGCGGTTGCTTTTCTAGACGTCAGTAAAGCATTCGACAGGGTCTGGCACGACGGCCTGCTATATAAAATGAACCAATGTGGTTATAGTGAGGCGATGACGTGTCTTCTCTCGTCATACCTAGCCAACAGGAGGTTCAGAATTCGGATAGGGCCAACCCTGTCCGAAGTTGGGACCATGGAGGTTGGTGTGCCACAGGGGGCAGTGTTGTCGCCATATCTATATACCATATATACGGCAGACGCCCCAACTGAACTGAAGATATCTACAAAGAGCTCTTGACGAACTACAAGAATGGTGTGTGCAGTGGAAAATAGCTGTCAGTCCTGACAAAACACAGGTCCTCATGTACCAAAAAAGAAGAGGCAGGCCAAATGAGGTACTATCCCTATTTGATACCCAAATTGAATGGTCAAATCAATCCAAATACCTAGGCGTAATGTTGGACAAGAGGCTGACCTTTACAGAACACGTAAAACAAACGATCAACAAAGCTAAAGCCCTTAGGAGTCAACTCTCATCGCTAATAGGTCGAAAGAGTAAACTGAGATTTAAGACAAAGATTAGGATGGCAAATTGTATAATTTTGCCAAGACTGACATATGCCTCAGACGCATGGGGGCACACGTGTAAAACCAACAAGAACAAAATACAAACCATCCAAAACCACATGATCAGAGAAGCTCTGAATGTACCTAGATATGTCTCATTAAGATACGTATTTGGACATACGCAACAAAAAAAGTCCTGAGAATGATAGACGAAAGAGCACATGAAATATTTAACAATATCAGGAACCATCCTAGCAGATTATTAAGAGAATTGACTAACTACGACGAAAACCAAAGAACGGTACATAGACGGCCTAGACAGCAGTTAGCTGGATATAGAGGAAACCCTTAAAAATGAAAAATTGAGATAGCCACAGGATATCGAAACACAAATGTCGCGCTTCAGGCACTAAGTACCCTTCAGGTAGGTCAAATGGACCATAGCCGCGAAATGTGAGCATCGAGGTCACGTACCGACAGACGTGGGCTTGATGGCCACACCTTTCGGGCGCTCAGCCGTCGAGGAGAACAACATTTATTTTGCCAATTTGCGGGCTGAGTGACCGAGCACACATGGTCTGGACAGCGAGACACCGATTTAGATCGTTGCCTTGATGTTCGGAACACATTTTTTTAGGACACAAGTCTAAAGTAAAGTAAAAAATTAACTTAGTCATTAATAGGGAGAAAAGCTCTTCTAGCTACCAATTAACTTAGTCATTAATAGGGAGAAAAGCTCTTCTAGCTACCCCTAAAACCAGGTGGCTTAACCACATGAAGTAATGTATTACAAAGGATGTCCCATTACCCAGGGCTTCCAAAGCAGTGGCGGCTGGTCAGAGGAGGCAAGGGAGGCTTAGCCTCCCCATAAATTTTGTACACAGGTTACACTGTTTTGTTTACTTTTCTATTTTGCTTCGCGTTACAGATATCGGAAAAAGTTATTTGAACAAGTTGTTCCAAATAATGTTCTAACCCCACATACCAAATTTCATCACAAAATTCGCACTTTTAGTTTTTCATTATTTGTAGTCAAGATCCTAAAACTGGAGCGGAGGATACTGGCCGGAAAATCTCACTTGCTAATGCTCCGCGCAGCCCAGCAGCGTGTACGCAGACCCGGTCTCCTTAGAGCTGCATTATAGTTTAACGCACACGCTGCCCGGAGATTGGGCAAGGGCGGCTGATTGGCAAGCAGCCTCCTCTGCAATTTTAGGATCCTGACTACAAATAATGAAAAAACTAAAAGTGCGAATTTTGTGATGAAATTTGGTATGTGGGGTAAGAGTAATATTTGGAACAACTTGTTCAAATAACTTTTTCCTATATCTGTAATGCAAAGCAAAATATCAGTAATTTACCGTGTTTTTGGATTCGCAGTAGGCCGCTTTTAGAATTAAAAAAATTCAGTTGAGTATCTTAAAAAATGTGAAACTTCAACCTGTATGGACTGCAAAAGTTCAAATCTGTATTTATTTTGATATACATATCTACTTATAGAAATAGAATCGTTAACAAATAAACGACACAAACTTTGGTAATACACTTTTACAATTTGACTAACTATTTTTAAAATGATATAATATTATGAAATTATGAATTATGATGATATTATAAAATGTAAATACAAAATGGTCAAAAAAATGAGGCCTTAAAATAGATTTTTTTGGAGGATTTTTTTTTGCTAGTGCAAATTTGCCGAGATATTTTACAGTTAGGTATAGCCTCCCCTATGGTAAAAATCACGAGCCGCCACTGATCCAAAGTAACGTTAAGTTCAACGCCTCCCCATTCGGTATGTCCTTCGATGGGGAGGGGTGGAGGTATAGCTTGGGGGTCAGATAGGTACCACTCCATTACGGCGTGTGACCGGTTTGATCTTCGGACATGTAGGTTCCACTTTTCCATTGGAACACACATGTCATCCGGGGCTGGGGTTGATACGAGCATGTGTGTGTGTGTGTGTGTGTGTGTGTGTGTGTGTGTGTGTGTGTGTGTGTGTGTGTGTGTGTGTGTGTGTGTGTGTGTGTGTGTGTGTGTGTGTGTGTGTGTGTGTGTGTGTGTGTGTGTGTGTGTGTGTGTGTGTGTGTGTGTGTGTGTGTGTGTGTGTGTGTGTGTGTGTGTGTGTGTGTGTGTGTGTGTGTGTGTGTGTGTGTGTGTGTGTGTGTGTGTGTGTGTGTGTGTGTGTGTGTGTGTGTGTGTGTGTGTGTGTGTGTGTGTGTGTGTGTGTGTGTGTGTGTGTGTGTGTGTGTGTGTGTGTGTGTGTGTGTGTGTGTGTGTGTGTGTGTGTGTGTGTGTGTGTGTGTGTGTGTGTGTGTGTGTGTGTGTGTGTGTGTGTGTGTGTGTGTGTGTGTGTGTGTGTGTGTGTGTGTGTGTGTGTGTGTGTGTGTGTGTGTGTGTGTGTGTGTGTGTGTGTGTGTGTGTGTGTGTGTGTGTGTGTGTGTGTGTGTGTGTGTGTGTGTGTGTGTGTGTGTGTGTGTGTGTGTGTGTGTGTGTGTGTGTGTGTGTGTGTGTGTGTGTGTGTGTGTGTGTGTGTGTGTGTGTGTGTGTGTGTGTGTGTGTGTGTGTGTGTGTGTGTGTGTGTGTGTGTGTGTGTGTGTGTGTGTGTGT